>NC_056726.1:1330383737-1330400647 GCF_019279795.1 Protopterus annectens
TTTGCCAGGAAACTTTCTCCATAGTCTTCAGCTTCCTCTAGTCGGTCCGCTAAGAGTCTGTCTGAATCTGGCATAATGAGTCTGGTTGACCAGCTCCTGATGGCGAGGGGATAGCCTCTATCCTCTGTTCCTCCCCAGTTTGGCTGCGGAATTTCTCCTTTCTCGACGCCCTCTGATTCCAAATCCAACTGAGTGTTTGGTGCCCCTGACACCGACTTGCCTGGCTCTGAACTGCCTGTTTGCTGGGTAGTTTCTTTGGTGCCAGTGGTTGCTCTGAGTTCTTCCGGTGTGTTGGAACTGGAAACCTCCAGGGGTCAAGGCTTTGTTGCTGGTTCCGAGGGGCAGGGTTTGACTTTGATTCTGATTCCTTCAGAGACTTCCATGCCCTTCGGTGCCTCGGCATTGATAAGCTAGACCCTGGCTTCTGCTTCAGAGATGGCTTCCTCAGTGCGGGATGGGACCATGGTTCCCAAAGAGTCTGTTTTGGTTCCAGGCTCCCATCCCTCTATGGAGGCACCTGACGTTCGAATCATGGAGAAGGCTTTGTCCGTTGTGGACTCGCAGTCCTTGCCCTCTGTCAGGCCAAATATCTTGTCATTAGCTTTTTCCAGCCTCATCCCTCGGACAGAGGGCACAGAAGCCTTAGGATTGATCCACCGTGGTGATATTTTCTTTGGATACTTCTCCAGAGCATCCCACCGAAGAGGTGCCCGAGAAGAAGTGCAATAAAAGAAGCAGTTGGACTCCTAGGAGGAGACTTTCATAGAGGATACCGATTTTGATGAAGGGGAAGGTTCCCCTAGGTCACCCCCTGATGATGATCCCTTTGGAGAAATCCTAGAAATCCTGAAGCAAAGATATGGCTGGACTTCCATCCAACCTTCCTCAGAGGAGTCTGTATACCTAGAGGCCATCTACCTCTTGGATCTTTCCACCTGCTAATGATCTGCTTGAACTAATTGCTCAGCGGGCCTGGAAAATTCCTGACACCATCGAACAGATTCCAAAACGATCTGTCCGGATTCTATCTGCCCCTAAGTGTGAGCAACATTGGGCCAAGGATATTCCTGTAGACGCCGTGGTGATAGTGGCAGCCACCAAAAAGGACTTTGCAGATGAAAGTCCTACTATCTATCCTCCTAACAAGGAGTTTAGGACTATGGATAGGTTTGGTAAGTGCGTATACGCTTTATTGACCTTTGCTGTCAGGTCCTTGAGTTATATGGCAGACTTCACTAGGTTGCAGAGAGATCTGATCAAAGAGCTTTCAGACACTCTCGTAGGAGCAGTAGCTGAAGAGGTGCGAGGTAGCGTTACCTGTAACCTTGCCACCCTCGAATATATTTCCAGTTTGTCCATGAAGCTAATTGCTCATGCAGCTGAAAGGATGACAAGAGCAGCAGGTTCAGGTGTAGCCATCGGGAGACACGTCTGGATGCGCTTGTGACACTTTGCGGAGCCATTTAAATCTTTGTCAACGCTCCATTTGACTGATCATCCCTGTTTGGGACCAAGGTTAAAGACAGTAGTCTGATGTTAGAAAGATAGGAAGATGCTTTCTGCCATAGGCATACGCTTCTCTCTAGGAACAATAGTGGGGGATGCTGTGGCTAAAAAAGGCCCAAATCCTTTCTAGGACTCACATGGCAAGGACTTCTCCCGGGGCACAGGGGGGAAGTAATAATGGAAGATACTGTTCTAGTGGCAGAGGTGGCTCGCAAAACCAGAGGTCCAAAGATTCCTTCTTAGGTAATTCCTGCCAGCGCTCCTGAATGGAAGCCCGATTGCCTTCCTCTGGAGGCAGTTGGGGGACGGTTATCCCTGCACCAACATTCCTGGCTACAAATGGGTGGACAAATGGATTCAAGGGATTATTTCTAGAGGATACATCATTCCCCTTTCTATGAAATCAAAAAGACTCCCAGGCGTTCCACCCAGTCACAGGGAAGCAGCAGCCATAGAAATAAAAATATTGCTCAACAAGAGTCATCCAGTTAGTTCCACCAGACCAGCAACGGTCCGGAGTCTACTCAAGGTTCTTTTTAATGCCCAAAAATCATGGAACTGGAGATCCATTTTGGATCTTAGCCAGTTGAACAAATCAGTACAACAAACGAAATTCCGGATGGTCTCGGTACAGTCAATACTTCCATTCTTGGAAAATGACGACTGGATGTGCTCACTAGAGCTTCAGGATGCGTATTACTACATAAAAATGGACAAGCACTCCAGAAGACTCCTGCGCTTCTGGCTGAGAGCCAGTCATAATCAGTTCAGGGTGCTGCCATTTGGCCTCACCACAGGGCCCAGGGTGTTTACCAAATGCATGGCCGTGGTAGCTGTGCATCTTAGACTACTAGGATTGAGTATTTCCATATCTCGACGACTGTCTCCTTAGAAAATCCTTATCTGGAACCCACACAACTGGAATTCATTGGAGCTAGACTAGACACAGTCTCGGGATTTGCATCACTACCATTAGAAAAGCTCCAAAGGATCAGATCACAAGTAAATCCCATTCAGAACAGAAGTGTTTAAGCAAGACTCATACTACAGGCTCTATGGCAGCCTCTATTACCCTTGTTCCCATGGCCAGATATCACATGCTGATTCTTCAGTGGTTTCTGGCCTCCCATTGGTCTTTACTAAACCAACCGGTCTCACCAAATTTTGATCACCAGTCATTGCAAACAAGACCTGTCTTGGTGACTCCATTCCAGTGAAATCTTGTTGGGCCGTCCCTTTGTCCTCCCTCATGCCCAAGCCATAGTGACCGTGGGTGCTTCTCAGATTGGGGGGGGGGGGCATCTGGGAAGGGCAGTACAAGGCGCGTGGTCCTGGATGGAGCCCCATTTGTATATCGGTGTTCTGGAGATAAGCATGGTGCTCTTAGCATTGCAGTCATTTCAGGATACCATCCCCTTTGGAACAGTAGCAATGCAGGCAGACAATGTCAGTAGTCTGGTACAGCAACAAACAAGAGGGAACCAAGTCTTACCCGCTTTGTCCAGAAGCCCTCAGAGTATTGCAATGAGCAATTTCTCCCAACTGCTTACTAATGGCAATACACATTCTAGGGAGCTCCAATGTGATTGCAGAGAAGTTCATCAGAACTATCTTAATACCTCACGAGTGGTATCTCAATCCAGTGCTGGCGGAAAAGATATTCCGTCGCTGGAGTCAACCTTGCTGCAATCTGTTTGAGTCCACTCTAAACAACAAGTGCAGCAGTTACTATGCCCTAGTCCCCCCCCCCCCCCCTCCGGAGAAGTCACCCAGAAATTATGTTCTCCACAATTGGCCTTCCGGTCTTCTGTATGCCTTTCCTCTGACTCCTATAATATGTCAAGTTTCTAAAGAAAGGCAAGAGGTTGAAGAACAAAATCCTCATAGCTCCATTCTGGCGTCAACAAGTCTGGTTTTCCTTCCTTTGGCTTCACCTGCTTCAGAAACCTTGGATTCTGCATCTAGCTCTACACCTGTTATCCCGTCCAAAGGGAATGGTTCATCCGAATATCCACCACCTGAAGCTTACTGCATGGCTTCAATTCTCATGATTGCCAGACATTCCTCCCTCACTTCCCTGGCCCGAAAGATCATTTTTAGCCCACCACAAACCTTCAACTAGAAAGCTGTACCATAACAAATGGATAAAATTTGCTAAATGTTCGCTTGACAGTAATATTGACACCAACGCAGAACCTGTATCAAGTTTTAGATTTTCTAGCTTCTCTATCGCTCTGGCTCCTCGGCTTCTACCTTTCGAGTCCATCTTACTGTGATACTTAATTTCCATATTGGGTTTGATGGATAGTCACCAACGTCTCAAACTTTGCACAGCATTTTTGAAAGGAACATTAATGTCAAGACCTCTGTTTAAAGAACCCATTGTTCATGGGATTTGCCTTTGGTGCTACAGTCTCTCATTTCTTCCCCATTTGAACCTTCGGCAACTTGTGACTTAAAGTTCTTGACCTGCAAAACTTTGTTTTTTTGATAGCTATCACTTCAGCCAGAAGAATATAGGAGATTCAAGCCTTGTCCTGCAAGCTACCCTATTTAATATTTCATAAGGGCAGGGTTTCCCTCAGGACGAATCCATTCTTTTTGTCTAAGGTTGTTGGAGTCCGGTATCAATCAAACCTTACATCTACCAGTCTTTTTTTCCCTAGTTTCTCCAATAAGGGAGAGTACTGTCTGCACTTATTAGATATATACAGGCAGTTATGTTTTTACCTACACAGAACAAATGTTAGAAAATCTGACCAACTTTTTGTGGTTTTCTCCTTGCTTTCCTTAGGTAACCCAGTTTCTAAAGTTACTTTGGCAAAATGGTTTAGGGGCTGTATCACATTTATCACTCTAAGGGACTTCACCTGCCATGATCTGTGTAAGCTAATTCAACTAGAGCTATAGCAGCTTCTACAGATTTTCATGCTAAAACTTATTTAGATGACATTTGTGCAGCAACATGGACATCATGTCATACCTTCATTACTCATTACAAACTGGATCAGGTCTCTAGGGACGTGCATCATTTGGTTTGATGGTGCTCAGCAATATTCTTTTGCAAGACCTCCCAATATTCACTATCCCTCAGTCAAGGATTATGTGAAAATTTACATCAGATAGCAAAGTTCTTACCATAGTGTTCCATCTGTGTTTATCTTCACTAATCCATGACACCCCTCCCCCACCTCCCCCTGCTTAAGACTCTTAGTAGACCGAATATTCCCCAAAGATTGGCTTCTTAAGGAAACTATCTCCAACCACAGTTCTGAATCTCTTCTATTCTGAGTACAAAAGTATCCAAGAAAACGAATAGAACAAGAACAAATAAAGTGAGTTTTTTCTTGTTCTTAATAAGGACACAGATATGGTTTCTTATTTATTACTACTTGTCTGTCTGTCACTCTCTTATATGCAAACTCAGGAAGAGGACACACTAGAAATAGTGTGGGAATTGTGGTGAGAGAGGTTTCGTACAACAGTGGGGATGTCATCAGCATTAGTGACATACTCATGGCATTCGGACTCCAGTGTGTGACTGGAGTGTGCATTTTGGCAACAATTGCAGGACTTACTACAGTAACACAAGACAACATGAGTTGCCACTGATAATGGAGGACCTGAATGCACATGTAGAAACTAAACTAACAGGATGCAAGGACCATTTGGGGCCACATTGGTGGGATAACAGGAATAAGAGGATAGGATACGTGCAAAAGGTGTTAATGGTGGCCAACACATGGCTCACCAAGAGAGGAACTCACAAGATCACTTACAAGAGAGGCCAATGTGCAACTCTTGTAGACTTCCTGCTAGTAAGAAAAGGGACATTGGGATATAATCAGCAATTGCAAAGTCATCCACAGTGGAACTGTCATCTGACAGCATAAACCTCTGGTTGCCACAGTTAGCTGCAAGCAGTGGTCAGAGAAGGCTGTAAGGTCAATATTAGACTGAAGACTTTAAAGTTGACTGGAGTGAAAGTACAAGAGTTCAAGGAAGTACTTGGTGCTTTTGCACCTCAGGTCAAATAGGAAATCGGTGAAGTTGAAAAAGAATTGCAGTATCTCAAAATAGCATATTTGACTAGAATCGATATGCAGCTAAGCCAGGTATGGAAATAGGGTATACAAGAAAAGATGTTGGTGGAATGCAGAAGTCTGGGAAGTTATTAAAAGTAGGGAATGCAGGAAAAAGTGGGAGGTAGAGAAGACTGACCAGGCTAAGAAGTAATACTGGGTGTTTAAAGTGGCTGAGCGAGGGAAGCCTGCAGTAATTGAGAACAAGGCATCAGAGGCGCACTGTACCAGCATTTGGAAAGTGACTACGCAAATGGCATAGAAATACCAGCTTTTGGAAAGTGACTACGCAGATGACATAGAAACCTTTCAGGTTGCAAACTGAAGATAGAAAGATAAAGATGGTCACCTGACACTCTTCATAAGGGATGTCAGTAATGGCCTTTTCACCAGTCCACAGGACATGAAAGGCAGATGGAAAGAGTTCTACCAGCAGCTTCTGAATGAAAAGAAAAATCCCATAGAAGCTGCAGTGCTCCAGGTACTGCTTATGATGAAAGAGGAGCCCACCCTAGAAGAGTTAAGAATGGCACTAAAAAAGCAGCAGGCTCAGATGAAGTCACTGCAGATATGGTCAAGATGTTGGGTGAGTTAGGGGAGAAGTGCCAGCAGAAGGTACTCATAGTGTAGCATGAAAGGTGTTTCCCCTATGACTGGAAAATAAGCATTCTAGTGCCATTGTACAAGAACAAATGTACATTCACAACTGTGGGCAGTTTAGAGGCACGAAAGTCCTGTCACACTGCAAGTTGCTGGATAGGGTGATTAGTAAATAAATGTGTAAAGTAGTAGAAAGTAAGTTGGGAGATGAGCAATTCAGATCAGGAAGCAGCTCTGATGGTTGAGAAGAAGCAAGATGTGAGAAGAGGAGTCCATCTGGGCTTTCCTCGACGTGGCAAAAGTGTATGACAAGGTCCCAAGAAAGCTGTTTGAGTAGGGATTCGTAGATTGGTTGATTGGTTAGGCAAACATTGGTAAAGTTAGTTCAGGCTATGTACGAGGACCCATTGACACAAGTATGAACAGTGATTGGACTCTGAGGTCCACAGTGATTGTACATCAGGGGTCAGCTGTGAGCCCACTCCTTTTCATACTGGTGAACTATATTAACAAACAGGTTGGAGGGTCAGATCAACAAAGCTGCTGTAGGCAGATAGTGCAGCATTAGAGGGAGACCCTGAACCAAGGACTTCAACAACAGATGACCTGATAATCTCCTATGAACCTAACTTCTTAAGAGCCCTTACAAGTTTAGCCAATATATGGCCCCTAGGGGCAAGAGGCTGTCATAAATTTGTGCCTACACCTTGATCGTCTTGGATTACCCCTTTCCATAAGGTACATAGACAGTACCCCAGGTGTGAAATTGATTCCCCACCTATGTTCCAAATTGCATTTGAAGAGAGCCAGGGAAGAGCTTTGCTTAATGTGAATAGGAAGCCTCTTCCGTAGTAGGGGAATCTCTGAGATGTGTATCTGCCTCTCCAGCATCTTTTGATTGAGTCACTTAAGTTTGAATCCCTTGATCGATGACCCTTGTGCTGTTTGACTTGCAGATGTGTAGCAGCTCCATCAGGGCTGGATTTGAGTGTCTTGTAGGTCAGGCATAGGTCACCCCTCAATAGTCCAAGACAGAGTAAAGGGATAGGGGTTTTAGTCTATCCACATAGGACATTATTACACCCTGTATTTTCCTTGTGAGGAACTTCTTGGGTTGCTCTAGCTGGGGGAAAGGAATGCAAAACTGAAGACCCATGAGATGAAATGGATTACAGACCAGACATTTGTAATGGCAGCAAATGAAGAAATCAAAAGAAGCTGAAAAACTGAGACAGGAAAATAGTGGAGCAGATGGGCCAGCCACTTCCAAGTGTCTGGAAGGGGTTGATTGAGGAGAAAGGAAGTTTGAATGAGTAGGTCAAAGCTTAAAATCAGTGCTGTAGCCAAATGACAGTGTCATGACTAGTGTGTCACTAAAGAATGCCAAAGAAGCTAAAAGTTGGGTGTACAATTTTATTTTACATTTGTTTAATGGGAAAGTCCGACTGGGCATGGGTCCCATTTTCAGCGGAGGCCCAGGGAGAAAAGCTCCACAAAGATTAGTACAGCAAATAAGTACAGTACAGAGTCAAAAAGTTAATAAGATGTTGCTAGTCTAGTCAGGATGTAATAGACAAGATTTCATGGGTATGTTCAAGCAGCTTTATTATATACAAACACTTCAGGATTGAGGCTTGATAAACTTTAACTTGGGTAAACTTCTATATATACTAGCTGTTACACTCTTGCATGCTCACTCTGGCTCAATCGCACTGAAGTTGGCACGTGTCTGCTATTTATATGCATGTTCAGTCCTTGAAATGCTTCTCAATACATCTTCCCCTTTGAGAAATAGGTTATGCAATATTGACAATATCAGTTGACATGCAATCAGTACAAATAATTCTTTGTGATACAGTTGTACAGAACTAGATACACATATATATAATCAAGTCAAGGTCTTGGTGTATTTCACACTAGGTCTGAAGATGCAACCAAAACGTGACATAAAGTTTAGAATCAGATTTAGCAACTGGGACTGTCTGCTGAATGTTCAGCCTTAGGAAGATCGTCCGGAATTGAATTAAGACACTGTGTTATGTAGTCCAATCTCGCCTTCATTCTTTTCCCTGGGTTCGGAACCGAACCTCTGCTCTTACTCGGCCATACTCTAGCTCGAGATTTTCATTTGGCTCGTGGCTAAGAAGTATCCCATCATGCAACAGGCCCATTCCCCAGATCTCGTTTGCCGCTCGTTACGCTCAGACGTGGTCTCGCTTTTGGCCGTGGCCAAGTACACTTTTTTCTAAAATTTTTGGATATTGTTGATCTAAAAAGGCTATTTTCATAGCTACTGGTCTCTGTAGGCTGGTTGTGTGGCCTTTCTCGGCCGTTTTTTGGTATCCCATCCACTCCCTTTTTTCCCATGGGCTAGGCCCGTTTCACTTAAGGGACCTAGTCCTCCCCATTGTTTTCCGTGAGGTCTCTTTGAGTTGTGCTTCTGTTACTTGCAACTTTTTTGGTGTCTTTGTCGTTTGATGGTGGTGTTATCCTGCCTTTATTTTCCCCGGGCTAGGCCCGTTTAAATTAGGGGACCTGGTCCTCCCTGTAGTTTTTGTTCCTGTCAGTTACTAGGCCATTTTAGTTAGAGGCTCTAGTTTCTGGCTCAGGGTTCAGTCAGGTTTTTTGTGTGTACATGTGGATGTCCTTCAAGGATGCATCTGCAGTCATAACATATGGGTTGTCCTGCCTCAGGCAGCCCCTCGGTTGGCCGGATTCCAAAGTCTGGGTCTGGCCTCGGCTGATGTCGCACTTTCCCCAACGTCAGAGCGTCTGGGGTATAAAAGCATCAGCCGACGCCATTTTCCTCAGTCTTTCTTGCCACGCGGTGCCCAAAGCAGAAGCTGTTCGCAAGTGCCGGTCGGTCAGATCCTGTGATTCAGCTACCGAAGACTTCGAAAAAGCTAAGTACCCCGTTGGGGACTCTTTCTTGCCTCAGCCGATGTCAGATAAAGTAAATAATTGTTTAACTTGTGGGAAACAAATACCTCATAAGGATTTCCCTCCTACTGCCTTCCTTGCTTAGGCCCAGACCACGACGTATCGGCCTGTTCAGCCTGTGCTTCCTTCAACCGACGAACTCTTAGACGTCGGTCGGAGTTTGCAGAGGAATTTTTTGGGGCTAGTTTTGCATATAAAATGCCGTTGGAGACTCCGACATCGCATTTGGTGAAAAAACGGAAGGACAAGGACCGACACTCGCGGCCCGCGGTTTCAGCTGAAACCACGGTAAGGCCTACCGCGAGTGTCTCTGTTTCGGCCGAAACTGAGTTCCTCGGAGATTCCTCCTTCCGAATCCACTCAACCGACCACCGTGGCCCGGGAGGCCCCAGCTGAGTCGGCTACCGAGCTACCTACCGAAACCAGTGTCCAGGAAATGTCCGACACCATACCTTTGGACAAATCTACTCCTGCATGTGGGGCAGCTAGGCCCCCTGCTTCCATGTCCATAAAAGCCTTTTCTAGGGCTAAAGCTGCTAAAGCTTTGCCTCCCAAGACTACCTCCCAGAGGCCTTCTTCTAGTTTTCAGATCCTCAGCCTTGCAGAGGACCTTATTTCCTTAATTAGAGGTTCTCAACCTCACCCAGACAGGGCCTCTCACCCTCCACCAGACAAAAGGCCCAGGACTGAGCCCTCTGACCCACACTCTTCAGATGAGTCCACCGATGGATCTGAGTTGCCAGACCACCAGGAGGAGGCTTATTCGCCCTATGAGGATTCTGATGCTGAAGAATCTATCCCTTCGGCCTCCCCTCCTGAAGAGTTTTCTTTTGGTGAGACTCTACACTCCATGAGAGAGCATTTTCAATGGCAAGGTCAGGAATTCTCTGATTCTAGAAAAAGATTAAGGACCTTTTTGCATTTGCCTCAACATAGGCCCTTAGCTATACCTCCTGTTTTGAATGTAATTGATGATGTGTACAATGATGTCAGTACAGCCCCTGATACTCTCCCTCCGGCACCTGCCAAACCTGATAGATACTACAGGGTCCCGGATTCTCATTTTCATCTGTATAAAGCCCACTCTGCAGACCCAGAAACTATTTCTCAGGGCCCTAAAGGGGTTGCGGCTGCCACTGCCAAAAATCCTCTACCTTCTGAAAGAGAGTCTAGAGCTTTAGAGAGATGGGGAAAGAAGGTATATACTTCTGCAACTCTTTCCGTCAGGGCATTAAATTGTCAATTTCATATGATACAGTACCAAGAGTATTTGTTAGATGAACTGAATTAAGAAGCTTTCTTCTCCTGAACCCCTTGACCGTAAATCCCTTCAGGATTTGGTACACAACTCACAGCAGGTTAGTAATCATTTCTTAAAGTGTGGTTATGATGCACTGGAGGCTTCTTGTAGGTCAGCTATGACTGGGGCAGTTATTCGTAGGCATGCCTGGCTGAAGGAACAATCTTTGCCAGACCATGTTAAAGCTAAACTCCTGGATGCTCCAATGGAGAAACAAAATTTATTTGGCTCCTCGGCTCAGGAGGTCTTAAAAAAGTTGAAGAAAAGGCAAAATCTGTGCAAACAGTTAAGGATTTCCTGCAAGTACAACCACCGAGATTCAGCAGAAACTGGCCTACTAAGAATTGGTCCTTTCCAGACTCGGACAGAGTCCAGAGAGGCAGGAACAGGCGCCCCAGAGGCAGAGGGCAATCTAGGGGCTCCTACAGAGGCCGTCAGTGGCAGCCTGCCAACCAGAGAGGTAGTGCAACAACAGCAACAACAACTACTACTCCAGGACAGACTCAATGACTTTACTCTGATTCCGCCTACCAGGGCTCAACTGGAAGCACCCTTGGGCGGAAAGCTTGCTTTATTCTCAGAAAACTGGCATTATATTACAAGGGACACATGGACACTGCAAATAATAGACAAAGGATACAGGTTCCACTTCCACACTTTTCCAAAAAGAAATGGAATGCCAAACCTGCCACCAAATCAGAGAGCAGAGGCTTTAAAGCAGATCAACAACTTGCTTCAAATGAAAGCTATAGAAAAGGTACCACTTTCAGAACAAGGCCAAGGATTTTACTCCAGACTATTCCTTGTACCAAGAAAAGAAAATCAGTGGAGGCCTATTCTCGACCTGTCCGCACTGAATACTTGCCTCATTGTGCCAAAATTCAAAATGTTGACCCTACAGCAACTTCTTCCCATGTTGAGCAAGGAGTCTTGGTTGGTGACTCTAGATCTCAAGGAGGCATACCTGCATGTCCCTATTCGACCAAGTTGCAGAAGACACCTCAGATTTCTTGCAGGATCAGAGCATTATCAATTCTCAGCATTGCCTTTTGGCTTATCTACTGCGCCCAGAGTATTCATGAAATGCCTGGCATCAGTAATTGCACACTGCAGACTTCAGGGGATTCAAATCTACCCATATCTGGACGACTGCCTTATACAAGCGGACAACAAGGAAAATTTGATAAAGGACTTGGCCTATGCCATCCACCTGTTACAGGCCTTGGGATACACAGTCAACATCCAAAAATCAAGACTTGTTCCATCCCAAAGGATAACCTTTTTGGGTGCAGATCTAGACACAACCACCCAAATGGCCTTTCTCACAGAAGAAAAACAAAAACAACTTCCGGATTACTTCATGAATCTGACAAGACAAACTCAGCTTACTGCAAGGAAAATCCTGCAGGCCCTGGGTTACATGGCATCCTGCATAATTCTGATACCACAGGCCAGGCTGCATATGAGAAAATTACAAGGAGTGTATGGTCTCAACACAGTCACAGTTTGGAAACTTTGATACCAATCATTCCTTGCCTTCAAAAGGAATTCCTGTGGTGGGCTCAGGCCTGCCAGTCCAACAGAGGGTTACCTTTCAACAAACCAAAAACAAAACAAACCATCACCACGGACGCTTCAGACCGAGGATGGGGAGCACACATGGAGGGAAAATGTATCCAAGGCCTATGGTCGCAAGGGCAGCTGCGCATGCACATAAACCAAAAGGAAATGCTGGCAGTGATGCACGCAATCGAGGCCTTCAAACCTTTCCTCCATCAAGGCCACCTGTTAATAAGCACAGACAACACCACGGTCATGTGGTACATAAACAAGCAGGGAGGCACACACTCCTACCCTCTATGCCGGCTGACTATGAATCTATGGGAACTATGCCTGAAACTCAATATCCAACTACAGTCCCAGTTCGTGCCAGGAAAGGAAAATACACTGGCAGACAGCTTAAGCAGAACTACCATGGATGCACACGAATGGATGCTGCACCCAGACATCTTCCAACTCATAACAAAGACATGGGGAAAGCCGGAGATAGATTTGTTCGCCTCCCCCCTCAACAATCAACTGAAGACATTATGCTCAAGGACATACCACCCACAAGCTTGGAGGGTGGACTCCCTCTCTTTCAGCTGGAAAGCTCTAAAAGTATATGCCTTCCCACCTCTCCCATTAATGTACAAGGTTCTACTGAAGATCAGGGAGGAACAGCCAAGAGTGATTCTGATAGCTCCAGACTGGCCAAGGCAACACTGGCATCCACTATTGAGGAGCATGTCACAGGCGAAGCCATGGCCTCTCCCCCTATGGCCTCTTCTTCTGACGCAGAACAATTTCAAGATCATGCATCCCAACTTGACAACATTGCAGCTAACTGCCTGGAAAATTCCTTAAATTCCAATCAAAATATTTTGTCACAGAGAGTGAAAGACATTATTATGGAAGCTCGCCGGCCTTCCACAAGGAAGACATACTCAGCTAAATGGAAAAGATTTCTCATTTGGAACACAACAAAAGGCTTAGATGTGACAGTGGCGAGCATGACACATATTCTGGAATACTTAGCAGAATTGTTCCATAATGGCCTGTCCTATTCTTCCATTAAGATTCATGCCTCAGCAATTTCAGCAGAATACAATGTGGATCCACCTATCTTCTCGCAACCTCTCCTCAGGCAATTTCTGAGAGGGATCAAAAATATCAATCCTCCAAGAAAACCCCCTTTACCTACTTCGGATCTCAACTTTGTGCTGGAGAAACTAACACTTCCTCCCTTTGAACCAGCAGCATCGGCGGATCTACAGTTTCTGTCTTGGAAAACTGCATTCCTTCTGGCAATAACTTCAGCAAGAAGAGTATCTGAGTTACAAGCTTTAATGGCAGTACAGCCTTTTCTCATCTTCCATCAGGACAGAGTTTCACTAAGAACCAATCCTAATTTTATGCCAAAGGTGGTATCTAGGGTATCCCTGAACCAAGCTATTCACTTGCCTACGTTCTTCCCTAATCCACAGAATAGAGGGGAAAAACTTCTGCACACCCTGGATATACACAGACAACTACGGTACTACTTGGACAGAACTAAAAGTAGCAGAAAAACTGACCAACTATTTGTAGCATATGCTGGGGTACAAGGAAAAGCAATTTCCAAACAGACAATTTCAAAATGGATAGGAAATTGCATTCGATTTTGTTACTCCTTTCATGGAAAGACAGTTCCTGCAAACATCAGGCCTCATTCCACAAGGGCCACGGCCACCACTACAGCCTTCCTAATGAGGGGTGGCTACCAAGGACATTTTAGAAGCTGCTACATGGAGCTCGTGCATACATTTGCCAAACATTACAATCTACCTTTATACTCCAGATCCAGAGCAGGTTTTGCTACTGCAGTCCTGCAGGGGATCTTAACTACACCATCCTTTTCTTAGTACCTCCTCCCCCAGATTGGCTATGGTATTCTACCCATATGTTATGACTGCAGATGCATCTTTGAAGGACATAGTACAGTTTTGTACCTACCATAAATGTAGATGTCCGATAGGTATGCATCTGCAGTCAGGGTAACCCTCCCTCCTTCCCCTCTGTGGTATTCTTAGGGTACTTACCCCTCCATTAGCTAGCTGGGGGATCTATTATGGTGTATTTGTTTGTATGCATATGTATATATTTATTGGAAAATGTTTGGAATTTTACTGCATTCCTCTAAATTTTGGCCTTCCTAGAGGGCACCTGACAAGAAACACTGAGCAAAATGGCGTCGGCTGATGCTTTTATACCCCAGACGCTCTGACATCGGGGAAAGTGCGACATCAGCCGAGGCCAGACCTAGACTTTGGAATCCGGCCGACCGAGGGGCTGCCTGAGGCAGGACAACCCATATGTTATGACTGCAGATGCATACCTATCGGACATCTACATTTATGGTAGGTACAAAACTGTACTTTTTGCAGCTTGTCTGTGTGTGTGTACTCCTTATACAGCATGTCTAAGGATTCTAAGGAACACAGGCTTTTGGATTTTAAGAAGTGTATTGAATGCAACAATAAAATGTCTTTGACTGATGGGCACTCTGTGTGTGTACTGCTTGGGGGCTATTCACCTCCAAGAGTCCTGCTTGTTTTGTTATTCATTCAGTCCCCGCATGCTACAGGAGAGGAAGAACAAGCTCATCCTGAAAGGACTGCTTAAACACTTCGAGGAAGACTTGGCCAAGTCTTCTAGTACCATATCCTCTCCAGCTAAAAAGGACAAAAAGACCGCTAAGAAGCACTCTCCGGCTCAGTCTGTTTCTTGGGAGCTGCCAGAGAAAGTTGTTAGAACAGCTTCTCCTCCTTCGGCTCCATTGGCTTCGGTGCCGACAGAAGGTGGTGTATTGACTGTATCGGCTCCCAGCCTTTCAGAGCCGGTCTCCAGTTGTTTGACCAGGTTCTCCTTCACATCAGTCTCCCTCTGTAGGGAGATACAGATCTCCAACTATATCCTCCAGGTCCTCGAGGTCTCTTTCCAATGACGTTGATAGTCGTGAAGAAACTGCTTCAGTCATCAGTGCTGGCCAAATTGATTTCAGCTCCGACCCAGTCGGCTCTGGAGGCCATGGCCCCTTCTTCATTTGTTGTTCCTCCTCCGAGCCTTTCTCGGCCCTATGAGCCAGAGTTGTCGGTTCCGTCGGGTGCCGTTAGGTCATATTTTCTTCGTGTTTCACTGTTGCAGTCATTACATTTGGATAATCCTGCTGGCAGGTTGCCCTCAGCCGGCCTGAATTCCAAAGTCTTGGGTCCTGCGTCAGCTGCTGTCGCCCCTTTCCTGACGTCAGGTCGTCAGGGGTATAAAAGAAGCAGCCGACGCCATTTTTTTAAGTCTTTCTTGCTGCGCAGTGCGTGAAATAGAAGCAGTTCGCAAGTGCCGGTCGGCCGACTCCTGAGATTTTCGTGTTTGAGTTTCAGATCCGAAGTCTTCTATAAAGCTAAGTACCCCATTGGGGAAACTTTTTTCTTGCTCCAGACCGATGTCAGGAAAAGTTTAATAATTGTATTGCTTGTGGAAAGCAAATACCTCATAAGGATTTTCATTCTTACTGTATTCCTTGTCTAGGCCCTGATCACAACGTTACTGATTGTCGGTTTTGTGCTAGATTTAACCAACACACTATTAAGCGTTTGTATGATTTTGCTTTAACTATTTTGGACGCCGATTTAATTATCCTGAAATGTCATCTGATAGCCATCCGACTACCGGAGTTTACAAAAAACACAAAGAAAAGGATAGAGAAAAACAACCGAGGCCCAAAACCGATGAAGCTTCTCCTAAGCCAGTCGCCAGTTCTCAGTGAGGTGCTTTCACAGCCCCTGATGCCCGCTACTTTACAGTCACAGCCCGCTACGACTCCCACATGAGTCGGCCATGCCGCTGGATTCTCAAGGTATTGGAGTCTCAGAAGCTAATCCCTCATATGGGTCCGGAGCCGTTGAGCAGGTACTGGCTTCTGAGGGTGTATTCAGACCTAAACATCTTTACATTAAAACGACTTCAGCTTCAAAGGCAAAAACTAAAGCACCTTCTAAAGCAAAGAAACAAACTCAAGAGCCACATGAACAGGCCTCTATGCCCAAAAAACAGATGCTCAAAATGGCTGAAGACTTGATTACCTTGATCAGGGGTCCCCATCCCCCTCCTGATAAGAGGCCTAAGCAAGGCACTGACTGAATCTTCAGATCAAGTTTCTGTGTCTTCTGATTCCTCTTCTGATCAGGAATATTCTCTTCCCCCCCTATGAGGATTCTGATGCTGAAGAATCTATACCTTCAGCATCTCCTCCTGAGGACTATTCCTTTGGGGAAACCTTGCATACCATGAGGGAGCATTTCCACTGGGAGAGCCAAGATTTTTCAGAATCTAAAAAGAGGCTCAGGGATTTTCTTTTATTACCTCAGCACAGCCCTCTAGCCATTCCACCTGTGTTAGACGTTGTAGATATGTTTTCGGAGTATAGTCTGACCCCTGACTCCTTACCCCCAGCTCCTGTTAAGCCTGACCGATATTACAGGGTTCCTGACTCGCACAAATTTCTTTTTAAAAACCCTGCTGCTGACCCAGAAACTATTTCACAGGATCCAAAGGGAGTTGAGGCTTCCACGGCAAAAATCCCAACCCCCCCTGCCAGAGATTCAAGGGCACTGGATAGATGAGGAAAAAAGGTTTACACATCTGCAGCTTTGGCTATAAGGGCCTTAAACTGTCAATTTCATATGCTTAAGTATCAGCAACATGTCATGGGCTTGCTTAAACAGAAAATGTTGTTAAATTCTGAATGTGAAGAAAAAAGGAAATGCAGGATTCATTGTATGCAGCAGAACAAGTTGGAAAACATACTTTACAATGTGGTTTTGATTCCTTGGAGGCCTCCTGCAGGGCAGGGTTTCACAAAAAAATTACAAAAAAAGGTTTTCCTTTTTTTTTTAAGGCAAAGT
>NC_056726.1:1330401147-1330416815 GCF_019279795.1 Protopterus annectens
GTTAAAGAAAAAAGAAAGATGCATCCTTTCCTGAAGAGATTCCAGATTCTGAATCTGGGCAGGAAAATGAAAGGAAAAATATTTTTCTTCTCAGTATTGTGATTTAGACTCAGAGTACTGTTCAGTTTCTGATTCTCCCTTGGTGTTCCTCCCTCTTTGAGACTATTTCCAGAGTGTACCAATGTTTTCAGTGGAAGTCCACTGAGGTTTCTCATTCCCTCAGAAAATTTTATGATCTGTTACAGTAGAAATTTCCTGAAAATCACCATTTCCTCCTGTTCGGTCAGCACTGGGAGGCTGTTTGTCTCTGCCAGAATTTTTCCTGATAGCCAGTCTCCTGCCCCTAAAAAGATCCATAGTATGTACAAAGTTCCTCAGTCTTTTTAAAATTTTTTTATATACTCTTCCCAAACCTGACCCAGTAGCTATAGCTTTAGTAATTCCTAATGCTGTTAAACAGTTAATTCCTATCGTCTCTTTCTGATAAGGATGGGAATATTTTTGATGGGTACAGGAAAATAGTGTATGCTTCTGTAAATTTGATTTTCAGAAATCTGAATTGACATGCTCATATGTTAGCTTTTATTCTGACTAAATGTGAATGTATGAAGAATGTTTGGTCTGTAGTTTCTTCTTCATCTGAGGAAATATCTACTTTCAATTATTTACCTTCTTCTATTGCACTAGTCATTGCTCTCTGTTTACAGAGTGTGTATGACTCAGTTGACAATTCTTCCAGGCTATGGCCTCTGCTATTGTTTTGAGGAGGTTTGCCTGGCTGCATTCTCAGAACTTTCCAAGAGGATGTGAATAATGAATCTTTCTCATTTGGATAGAAATTCACATTTTGGTTCCTTTGCTGCAGAGGTGATCAAAAAGTGTGATGAAAGGGGTAAGTTAAATCAGGGAATCTCTAGGATTTACTGCCTTCTTTTTTTAAAATTTTTTAAGGGATTATCTAATCTCACATCCAATTTTGGCATTATGGCAAGGGTATTCCAAAAAAGAATTCAAGAACCTCCCAAACCAAGGACAGTCCAACTAGTCAGTTTGTCAATTTAAGGGATTTTGTTCCCACTTCCCACCCTAGCAGTCCCTCTTGCTTCCAGAGTCTGATCTCCATTTTTCTATTTAGCAACAGATAGTCGCAGACAAATGCCTAACCTCAAAATGATGTCTCTACATAATCTGTTGCCTCCTCTTCCTCATTCGGGTTTCCTAGTAACTCTACATTTAAAAGATGCTTATCATCTCATTTCTTTTCATCCATACATCAGGTATTTCTTAAGATTTGTGTGTCTGGATCACATTATCAGGTCTTTGTTTACCCTTGGGACTATCCAATGCATCAAGAGTGTTCATTAAGTCGCTAGCTCCAGTTATACAGATGACTTGCTTATCTTTGCAAATTTTATTTTCAAAGTGTCAGGAATCTCTCATTTGTGTTAGAGATCTCTTACACAAGCTGGGATTCCAAGAGATCATTTAAAACTCCTTTTTTTACTCTTTCATATAGGATTATGTTCCTGGGATGTCAACTGGACACCTCAGTTCAAAGGCCTTTTCTACCACAGGAAAAATAGATCTATATCTAGGTCCAGTTCTAAGGTTTCCTCCAGACTTGATCAGTGTAGGAAATATCTAAAGTTTTGGATCTCAAAGCGTCTGAGTTCTCATGATAATCCTGACCGAGTTTCATAGAAAACAATACAATGGTGTTAAGTCTCTTTGTTTAACATCAACATCCATTGTCTTTCAAACTCAGTGCTGGGGCTTATCAATAGAAAATTACTTGGTGGAACAGTGTAGATCAATTTGTGTGTATGTGCCTTTAGAAAACTATCAAGAACTTGCACACAAGGTGTATAAATACTAGAACTTTACCACAAACAACTTTGGTTTGTATTGCTTGTTTGAAAATACCATGTCATAAAGGTCTGTCCATGATGGTTTGTTGTGTTTTGTTGTTTGTTGTCCATCACATTGTTTCTATAACTAAAACATCTTAACAAATTACCCTTCATGACATCTATGTTAGAGGGATGGTATGGATGCTAATATCCTTAAAATTTGGGTCGCCTACCCCTCCCTGTTCCGGCAGTCAGTCATTATAGATGACTTGGACTTTCGCAGGGACCAGTGTCAGGAGAGATAATGGTGGTGCAGGGTGTATGGGACACCTAGGACAGATCTGGGCTTTGCCGTATAAAAAAATATGCTTGTCCTGATCAGGCACTCAACCTCTAGACCATCTATGGTTCCCAGGACTTCAAGTTGTTTCAGACAATACCACAGTCAAGTGATACATCTTTAAACTGGAGAGAACTGGATTGTTCCCTCTTTGCAATACTGTGTGGCAGACCAGCTGAGCAGGACAGGACAGACCCACACATATGCAAACTAAATCAAGGGGTCTTCCAAGATTTGATCCATCTGTGGGGAGTTCCTCTAGCAGACCATTTGCTTCCTCTCTAAATAATCAGTTGGCAAGATTCTGCTCCTGGACTCCATGCATGATACCTTTTCTTTTTCTTTGACAAGAATGTTCCTGTATCCTTTTCTACCCTTTCCACTGATATCCAGGGTACTTTTAAAGATTCAGAAGAATCCCAAGATCTTTTGGTGGTGACACCCTTTCTGGGCCTCTCCAGACAACAGTGGTTCTCCTTTCTTTTTGGAAATGGCCAGGGACAATTACCACAAGCTTTCTCATACAATGGATCTACTCACAAAAAATCAGAGCTGTTTAATATACAATGACCACAATCAACTTCAAATGACTGCCTGGATAATAGGGTCTTATTTTCCTTCAGGCATCTGTTTACTGAGGACGTGCAACAGGTACTAATACTGAGAGGCAAGAAAGTTCTGCTACCAAAACTCCATATATTAGCAAATGGAAAAGGTTTTCTATTTGGCCCTTAACAACAACACAACCAGCACCCATTCCAGGCTAGCTGTTTTCTGGTTTTACAATGTGTGTGAGTTATTTTCCTATAGCTCATTCCCTTGCTCCTCTGTCAAGGTTCATTTTTTGGCTATCTTCTGCATGGCTGCCCATAGATCCACCTCTTTCAAAACTTTCTTATGTCAGAATGTTTTTGAAAGGGTTTTACTTAAGAAGACTCCAAAAACAGTGCACTGCCTTTCTTGGGATCTTAATTTTGTGTTAGAGAAACTAACACTTCTGCTCTATTTGAGCCAGCTAATCTGGTGACATCAGCTTCTTAACGCAGGAAAGCAGTGTTACTGATTATTGCCAAACCTCTGCAAGAAGATTTTTAGGTTACAAGCTATTGGTGAGTCACCCCATCCATTTCCACAGGGACAGGGTTTCTTGGAATTAATATATCTTTATATGCTAGGTATATAAAGTTTACTTTAAACAATCTATCCATTTCCCCATTTCTTAAGTGATCTTAAAAATATGGGAAAGGTAATCTATACCTTGGATGTCCATAAACAACTGAAGTGAAGTATCTTGACATACTTCAATCTTTCAGAACTTTATATTTGCTGATCTTTTCTTATGAAGGTAAGAAAAACTAACCCATATCCCAATATAGGCGGTTTCCAAATGGTTTCTAAGGCCTGTACCTTTTGATACTCACCACAACATTTTTTCCAGGCAGGGTCAGATCCACCTACCAGACCCTGTATTTTGGAAAAAGATTGGATTTAAAGTATTCTAGAAGCTACAACTTGGTCCTTTGTACGCCGACTGCTAAAATCTTGATTGTTTCTGGATAGGAAATCTCAGGGGCTCCTGGATACTTCTCCTTCACCCTGCAGATGTAGAAAGTTGGGTAATCCTGGCCAAGATAGCTAAGGCTACTGCCAAAAAATGATCAACATGTGACCACAGAGTACAGTTGTGTAAAGTAAACATACCATAACAGTAGATGTATTTCTGATCACTGGTACAATGTAACTCCCACCACTCCTTTATTTTATCTTATTTTATTTTATTTTATTTATTGTGTGTGTCTTATTGTTGTTGTTGTTTATGCCAGGGTGTGGCTGTTTCCACATTTTTTGTTCCTGCTAACATTTTTCCTTTCAGGGGCTCAGCCTCCCTCTCTCTGTTGGCAATAAAGAAGTTCTGAAGGATTGCCACCCAAGCTTGTCATTTAGTCAGCTCAGCTAGAAACTTGCCTGCACAGTTTCCAGTTAAGTGGAAGGTGCTCTGAAGCTTTGGAAGTTAGCCAGATTGTAATATCCTTGGCAGAATATAAGCCATTTTGGTAAAGCCACTGCAGCAGTGATTATTCAAGCATCTACTGTTATGGTAAGTTTACTTAACAACTGTACTTTCCATCTTTCCATAATTTGTTGAGCAGTTGTCCCAAATATAACATCTTGAAGAGAACAGACTAAACATTTTACACTGATGCTCTAACTGTACTTAAAAACTGATTAAGAACTATTCTTCTGTGATTTAGCAACATGTCGTCATAATGAAACCGCTCCAGTTCCCATTATCGCTTATTAATACAGATCTTGATTCCTATGAACCTGCTAAACTTTGCTGTACAGGGAAGTCTATGAAATATAACTCCAAAAATGATTGCTATTGACTCAGCTCAGAATGCTGATTTCCAAATCTACCAAATCCAAAGCTGGCAGGATGGCTATTATCATCTAAAAGAACATAACTTATATCTTTTATGATTATTCATAGCCAGTATTAATGGTCCAACCAAGCAAAAGAAGTGCAGGGTGCCCAGATGTGCTCTAAGAGAACTTGGAATACTCTGTGAGCATCTGGCTTTTCATGCTGTGCAAACAACAGGTGATCTGGTCAGTATTTTGTTTTTTAGGACAGGGAGACAGGATGGGGCTACTGGGACTGCCATGCCATTTGAAAGAGGTGGAACAACAGCTGCCACCCTCTTATTTCTAGCTCCGTTATGTAAAAAAAGAAAAGTATAAAGGCCTCAAGTAAGGCCTCGTACCTGCCTGCTATGTACTGTCTCTGTGCACTGTTTCCAGCAGTAGTAATGCCATGACTGAAAGCGTAACAGATTCATGAATTGTTCCTTTACTCAAAAGCATAACCTCGTGCGTAATGCCCATCTGGCATGTAGGTTAAGTGGAATATTAAGTGCAGCATTCAAAATGCTAAATACCAACAAAGCTGAAAAAAAGGATCTGAAATTCAGAGGAAGGTCAGAGTTTGAACGCCAGCCTTTCTCCTTTACACTTCTTTTATTGCAGGGGGAGTAAGACCTTCTTGCACCCTTCGGCATGTGGGTGGAAAACCCACACACCCATGAACTTATATATACTAATTCCGGGATTGCCATTCCTCAAAGAAAAGGGAATTTTCCAAGAAATGGCCATCTCGAACTTAGTATATGTAAGTCCATTTCTTCAGTCATTCAGTGTCCATGTTTTGGGACTCATTGTAGCAGGTCCTGACATTTGAAATGGTTACCTAAATATCTAAATCGGACTTCAAAGGGCACCACTACTATCTGATTATTATTTCATCCTGCCATGAAGTAGATATTAGGTAAAGTAATAACACCTTTACTGTGCTCTCAGGGTAAGAAATGAAACTGCAAAGTGTGGAGGTGGAAGGGTGTGTGCATTTCATTAGCTAAGGATATAAAAGCAGCAAAGGGACTAATCTGAGGACGTTATTTGTTTTCATTATGGTCTGGCTGTGGAATGGAGAGAATCAATTTGAATAATCTCAGATGTCATGAATATGACAACATGGAAAGGAGAGTTGGAAGGGAGGTATATTAGCATTCTTGAAGTATGAGACACTAGCACAGAGGAGAGTGGGGTGGAACTTCTCTGAGATTATATGCTGTCAGGGACATAGAATCTAAGAAAGACAATAGCACAGTTGGGTTTCTACTGATGACAGCGTGCCACAAACAAGGCAACATGGTGGGGTCAGAATGGGGATAACCAACATTGTATACATTGCCTTGGATATGATAACATTTCAACATCAGGGATGCAGTTTGGGAAGTTAATTACATTGTGCTATGCTGAGACCTGACAAATGAGGCAGAAGAGAGATATGTGTTGAATTTATGTGTCATTTCTGCAGCAGTGAGCTTAATGTCTTTGTTTACAGGAATCCTGAGTGGTAGGCATGAGCAAAGAGAGATATAATGAAGGAGCCTCTAATGTGGCATCAGGGAAAATATTAATTCACTAATAAGTGCTATATGATCTTCTCCTTCACAAGTGAAATGTCAACACAGTTCTAGTTTGTGCAAGATGATACAGAAATACTTGAATCCGAGGACACTGTTTTCAGGGTCTCTACTGAGGAATGTGCTTACATGCTAACTTTGCTTGCAACTTTACACTTGCTCACTGATACTTGCTCTAACTGGGAAGTGCCATAACTCTCACTAAACTCAATCCTAGTAGATTACCTAGTCTTCCCACCACTTGACCCTACTACTGGAACTATATAGCCGTACCAGAATTATATAATCAGGCCCATACCCTATGCAAGACATGGTCTTGCTTAACCCCTAAAATCCCCATTGCTCTACTAACCTAAAACATTCCTCCACTTCCTAAACCTAAAGTCCCAGATCATACCTAAACTTAAAACCTGCAGTGTGTCGCCTGTGGTTTCCAGCTACATCTCTGGTAGACTTCAAGCAGTTCAAGTGGCAACAGTCCTTCTCCTTTCTGCACCCTGTCTCTCATAGTCGTAGCACAATCCCCTCTTTCTTTTTAACATTTACTGACTCACTCCATACTGCCTCTAAAAGTGCCTCTATCATCAATATGCAGATGACTCCACTCTCATCTGCTCAGTCCCAACCCTCTATTATTTAAAAAAAAACACTCAAGGACTCTTTCTCCTCCTATCAAGTCTTGGCTATCTGAATCTCGGCTCAACTTCTTAACCTAACAAACCAAAAGTTATATGTTTAACCATTAAAAAATTCAACAAGAGACATAAATAGTCCTTTTCCAATTACCTCAAATAATAATACCCAACTAGAATCTGAATCTGAAGCCACACTTCTAAGGGTAGATT
This sequence comes from Protopterus annectens, assembly GCF_019279795.1. NCBI lineage: Eukaryota > Metazoa > Chordata > Ceratodontiformes > Protopteridae > Protopterus > Protopterus annectens. The sequence continues at coordinate 1,330,408,169 of NC_056726.1, forward strand.
ATAGATGACAATTTGAACTCCTACCACCATATTACATTCATGATAAAAAAATAAAAAAACACGAAAAAATTGGAACCTTATTCCAGATCCAAAAAGCATTACCTAAATAAAACACACAAGAAACACAAAAAGAAAGAACATAGCATATACTATTTACCTACTACCATCACTGCTCTATGCATCCTCTCACACACTGACAGAAGATAGTACATAATATATCACGCAGATAGTCTCACCAGAGCATGCTCCTGGGCATAACACAAAAACAAATATCTTTCTTTAGTCATAAGCTCACTTGTGAGACCACACAGATGTCCCTCTCATCCAGAGTTGGATAAGGAAAATTCCACGGTCAGCTGTCTGCTCAGGTGCCAGGATCCACAATATCTTTACTGCCTCCAAGTCTCTCAGCAACAGGTACTGTTATGACCCATCATAGTCCATGTTGGTGTGAACAACTAGAGAGATGTATCTCACTAGGACTATATGACGAGAGAGACATGATTGAGGCTCTCTGATTATGTGTCTCAGGCAGGTATGCTAGCCTTCAACCAGAATTTTTACCTTCACCTAGGATGATACCTCAATACCAAACAAAAAATGATTGACTTTAATAATTGGACTTTAGTTTCTGGTGTCATTCAAAGGGGATCCAATCTGTCAGCCTGGAATGACAACCTTGGTCAACAGACCTCAATGCTTTGCCAGAGACGGTCTTCATCTGTCACCCCTGGGATTTCAGTTACTGGATAAGGCTTTTGCCACCCCCATACTGTCTTTTTTAGGCAATGTCACCCAAGAACAAAATTCTCAACGTGAAAAATGCCCTCCTAAAACAACCTCAAGGTTATGCTGCTAAACACTAGGAGTCTAAACCAGAAGCTGCACTCACTGGAAGCTGTCCTCACCTTAGAAGATGATGACATTTTTGCAGTTACTGAGACATGGTTTAAGGCTGCAGAAAGCACCCCCAGCTATACCAGGTTACATTTCCTTCCACACACATTTTAGAGCACAAAATGAAGGCATAGGAGAACTAAGGAGTTGGTGTATCAGCAATATTCATTAAAGAGATAAAATACACACTGTAGATTAGTTAAATAGCATGATTCGCCTTGAATTAGTTCAGAGTGCAATTGATTGACTTTAGGTTAGAACCCTCTTCAGATAATTGCCAGCTATAGGACCCCTCCATGAATCAGGACAACCTTCTTTTGGATCCTACTTGGGTCAATCAGAATGCAACCAAACACCTGGTTTTTGGTAACTTTAATTACCCATCCATTGGTGGGTAAATTATGTGTGTTCTAACTCACTTGCCCAAAGGTTCCTGGACTTTTGTTAACTCCAGTGCTCTGAACCAGCTGGTTGACACATCCACAAGGGGCTCAAACATCCTGGACCTGGTGCTCACCAACATAGTGGATTGCTGCACCACTCCAAGTATATAGCCAGCCCTGGTGAGATCTGACCACAAATCAGTCTAAGCTAGAAGTAACTATAACACAAGACCACCCCTTTACGCAACAACTAGACTAAAAAAAATTCACCAAGGCCAATTCTAGCCTCTAACATGACAGCATAAGTAGCCTTCACCCAGCCTCTCCTCCCCAACTGATAGAAAAAAAGACACCTATGCTGAATTATATAACAATGCTTTACACGAGCAGCTGTACAATTGCATTGACTTGGCTGTACCTGAAAAAATAAGATCTTCAAGGAAAAAGCAAACTAGCCTGGTGGACAACTGCCATTAATAAACTATGCAACAGGAGACTGAAATTGCTGTCTAAGGTAGGAAGGAACAGTCTCAAAACTGGAAACTGCGCCCTCCTCAAGTTAAATAAGCAAATAAGACCCCTAGTAAAGTCCTCCTAAAGCTAACACTAAGAATCCAAAGTAGCTTCTCTAACTAAGGATAAGCACACAAGATATTTCTTTAGTTACATCACCAACCTCAAATGTAAGGCCCAGATTTGCACTGAACTTGTAGTTAATGGTACTACATATACAGAACTTGTGGATATAGCAAAACCTGCTGGCTGACAGGTTCAGTAGAAAACTTCACTCCCCTATCCCAGACGCATGCCCCCAAAGCATCCCTAACACCTGTCACCAACCTAACGTATCTCAGAGGAGCAGGTCTTAAATACCCTCTTCAGGCCAAAACACAGCCTCTATGGGACCAGACAACATCCCGGGCTATGTGTTCTACCATTGGTTAAAACAGGAATTAGCATCACCATTGGGCATGCTTTTCAATCACAGCCTAAGCACTGGCTTCATCCCAATGGAATGGAAAACTATCTACCATCATCCCTTTGCACAAAGTGGAGATTGTATCCATGGACCCCGGGAACTATAAGATCCATTAGCCTGAGCCAGCCTATATCTATAAAGGCCATGGAGCAAATCATCATTGACCTTATTAACAAAGATATAGGAAATCTCCAAGTACTCAACCCCACCCAGTCTGCAAACTTTGTCAAGGGAGATCACACCTGTTAAACCCTGGTGGACTTCTTTGAGGCAGTAACCAAAAGCCTAGATGAGAGGCAAACCTGTGCAAAAGGTCTACCTAGACTTAGCCAAGGCCTTTGACACAATCCCCCATTCAGGCATCATTGATAAACTCACCCAACTGGGTATCAACCCATATATAAGTGTCAGAGTGGGTTGAAAACCTTTAGCTCACTGATAGAACTCATCACGGTCCAAAAGAGGACTCCACCTCCTCCAGCAGACCTGTAACCAGTGGTGCTCCCACAGGGATCCAGTTCTGGGACCCCCTACTATTTAGAATCTACATTCTCAGTACAGGCTAAAACTAAAGGACTGTGGCTGACAAAGTTTGCTGATGACTGCAAACTGGGAGTTATCATTGAAACCCATACTGATGTCAACATCCTTCAAGAAGGTCTTATGCAGACTAATGAAATGTGCCACAGTCATGATTATAAACTTAATGAAAACTGTATTATCAACCCCTTTGGCAATGGTGATGTTCCTGCAACCTACCACATCAATAGCCTTAATACCCTAAGCTTACACAAGGACAGAGGTAGAGGTGAGAGATCCAGGCACACAGGTCGACAGCAACCTTAACTTTGATCACCATGTCTCAAAAGTGATGGTAGAAGGCATTTTATATTACTCATCTCATAAGTAGAGCATTGCCTCCAGAAAAAAAATAGGTTATAATCTCCCTGTACTCTTCCCTCATCAGGCCAACAATAGAGTATAACGCTCCCTTTACTATGTTCCTTTCCAAACACCTGCAGCAATTGGAGAGACCACAAGGTTCCTTACAAAAAGAAATTCAGGGTCTTCAAGATCTGTCTTATGCAAACAGACCAAAATCATTGTGTCACTTTACTCTGTGTCCTTGTACAGACTGCTCAGAGGCGACCTGTGCCTTGCATATAGAGTGATCTCTGACCCAGATTTGAATGTTGCATTCACAGGAACTAGTACTTACACAGGTCACTCTCGGGGACATAACCTGATATGTGGCATCAACCAAATTTACTGGAGACAGGTTGTCTGGGAGTTTGCCCACCCAGGAACAAGCTTCTTATTTATGTTAAACAAAGGCATATTTAACACTATTTAAGTAATTTGGACAACTGGATGGGTAACAGAATTCATCCCTGGGGAGTTCCACCTATTCCCTGTAGACAGGGCAATAGGTGCTGATTTTGTGTCTGTTTTGAACCAGATACCCTTGGGAACACAGGTTAAACTTGGCTGAACTTGCTTAAGTACCTTGGGGCTGTTGAGTGGTGACCTCCTGGCAGTCTTAGTAGTCCTATGACTAACCTAAATGAGAAGCAGAAAGCTAAATTAAACATTTGTTACAATAAAATGGCAAAGTTTGCCTCCAAATCTTCCTTCTTACTCCCCACCATTTGTTATGCCCTAAAAAGTAGAAATTTGCTGGGCCTAAAATCCAGCTCATTTTACTCACAGTTAATCACAGCTAAACAAAGACTTCTCCTATTATCCCGAGGGCTGTCCCTGATTTTAAAACACTGCTTCACTACTACTCACATTCAAGACCCTTTAGATTCAGTGGTCACAATATACCCTTAATACTGCTAGATCAAAAACTCAGCGGAGACACACTGTATTCCAGCTATGTTGCAAAATCCTGGAACACCATCCCTTACAACTTAGACACATCCTCCTCTACATGAATTTCAAAATCAACATTAAGCCAATACCTTTTTCCAAAAGTAGTCATGTTCCAGACCTTAATACTAATTTCTCAGTACTGCCTTTCCCTTATTCCCTCCCTTTCCCTCCAGACTATACAGCACTTCAGTTCCCTTAGCAGATCTACATACATTTACTTTAACCTGCTTTTATCCACTAGATTCACTCCAGTGCAACCTTACTGATTCATCATCTTGCTCCTGGTTATACCACAGTTTAATGCATACCTACATACTTATGCACTTCAACTAGCTACTTACAATTGAAAATCACATCTTATCTAATATGTCAGATTTTCTACTACTATTACATCCTATAAAAGTTTCATCTCACACTACTATGCTCACCACTTTTGTATTTGTATTTATATTTTGTAATGAACAAAAAAATAAATTTTCTTAAACTGTTTTGTATAATGTATCTATAGGTACTGTGGAATTTCCACTGAAATTAGGGTTTACCACCTTTTCAAATACTTAAAAGTGGGACATTTTTGGTACAAGCGATCAGATTTTGCAGGCAGAAACACCCATGGCCAGTGCAAGGAATAAAAACTTCTACTTTTGCCTAAATAAAGCTTATTCTTGCTTAGCATTTTAGTTTACTTATTCTGTTTTGTATAACATTTATGTGTCTCAGATGCAAATTAACAGTTTTATGCACTGTTACATAAAATATAGAAATAATTTTGTCTTAAAATCTCAGGACATTTTGCCATTTTACAATTTTTTGCAGGGCACAACTTACCCCAAAGAGGACTATCCCCTCACAAAGTGGGACAGGTGAAGTATATGAAATGGGGGTATACACCAGTCATCCCAGATGTACTTTACTGGTAAACAAATACAAAATAAAAGAAATTAAAATAAAAAAAATAGAAACTCTCTTTCTGTTCCCTAAACCTAAAGTTCTTGATTGTTCTCCTAACCTAGCTAAACTCCCTGCTCCCTAAATTAAAATTCTTCTATGCTGCCTAAAACTCTAACCCACACTCCCAGTCTCTTCCCACTGTGGCTGTAGCACAAACCTTGCCCAAACTTGGCTATGTTTCAGGTGAGGTCAGGTGCAGAGAGGTTCACTCTCTCCCCCATGGATGCTACCCAAACTCAGCTTCTTTGGCATGTTTGGCTTAGTGGTAAATCCCACTTTGGCTATAGTGTCCAGGGTCCTGGGTTCAGACTTGCAAAGGCTATTTATTTACCTGAAGGTGCAGTGGTATAATTATGGTTAAGGTGTATGCCTTCCAGCCACAAGGTGCCAGGTTTGATTCTCACCACTGGAAAGAGCTTTACAGATTGAAGATGTATATTTACCACAGACCTACATATCACCTCACTGGCTCTGCTCGACAGTGCTTAAGGAAAATAATTTTCTTGGGTGGCAAAGCCAGGGTACCTCTTTGGCTGGGCTTGTATGGGCCCCCAGGGCCGATAGCCTAGTACCGACCTATGAACCTATTGTGTTCGGCTGGGGTGTGGCGGTTCCACTCTCTCCAATGGCTGCTGCACTAACCTTGCCCAAACTTAGCTATTGTGTTCAGATGAGGTGCAGCAGTTCCTCTCTCTCTCCCCATGGTTTCTGCCCAAACTTGGCTATTGTGTTCAGGTGAGGGGCAGAGATTCCATTGCCTCCCCATGGCTGCCACACCTCACCCAAACATTAGCTAAGTTTGAGTGTGAACTGCTAGTCATGAGAGCTACAAGACACCTGAGTTCCTGGTTGCAAGATAATGGTCAACTGTTTGTAGTAGACCCCTATTTTCAAGTTATTTTTAAACTATCTGCATATCTAACCCTATTCATTACAGTAATTTTAAAATGACTGATGCAAATAATGATTTAGTTTTATATAGCACATGACCTGCTTCAGATCATACCTCTCAAATGGAAATCACCGAGGAGGACTGAAGTTACGAAATAATGACCGAAATTTGGGTTTTAGACTTCATAGCCTTTAGAAAATGCATGCTAATGTAAATCCAGTTATTTTATCAACTTTCTAAGAACAATATTTAAAATGTGTCATTTTTTCTTGGACTTTCATCCCCGCATTATTTTTGTTTTTGTCCAGAATTCTTGTACCAGCAGGATGAGATGTATATTTCAGATGTTTATTTAGCACAAATATTCAAGTTCTGATAGCACCATACTATTGTAAAATTTTCAGAACAGACTTAAACAGTTCCCCTGGGGCAGCCATGCATTTTGTTCTTTGTTATTCATTTATTTTATTTTGAATTTCTTTAACCGGGTATGCCCGACTGAGCAACAGCTCATTTTCAGCTGAGGCCCGGGAAGAAAAGCTCCATAAGAAAACAGATTACATATTACAAACAGAGGACAATAGTAATTACAAAAGGTTTTTAAACACAAGGTTTTTAAATACAAGACTGGCTCACTTCTAGTTTGAATAAATACATGACAAAAGATATATGTAATTCATGGGACAAACAATTCTACATCAGAAGAGAGGAAGCTGCTTTATACTTTGTTCTTAAGTTCATTTCCTGGTTTTCCCTATCTTCCACATTTTACTTTGCCAGTAATTTGAATCTCTTTCATACTGTTTACACAGTTCCACTTAGTTTACCTAGACAGAGTCTCTCTGTAAACATTTTATCAGTATTCATTACTTGTTTGTTTGAGTAGTCTGAATTATTTATTTACTCAGATGGCTGCAATAATAACATAGCAACCTGTCCCACTCAAGGGTATCTTTTTTCTGAGTGCCTTTTTTCATTGTATGACATCATCTGTGCTGTCTTCTTTAATTAATTTTTAGTTGTGCTTTTATATTTTCAGCTACTGGCAAACTTCAAAATAATCCTGTGAATTAACAGCAGACTTAACAGAGCTCTTCACGTTATACCTTACCTCCCAGTCAGGTATGCCACTTTCTAAGCACGGGGTCTACCTTTAATAATCAGAGGAATTCCTGGGGCACTCAGAACAAATTTTCCTTTGTTTACAATAAATACTGCCATAAGTCAGTCCAGAAAAAAAAACAGGACATTATAGGTCTGCCATTTAATTATAGATAGCTAAATAGCTAGAAGACAGACAATTGATAGATAGTCAGATACACATACTGACTTGCTGATGTACAAAGGCATAGATAGATAGCTAGATAGACAGAGACAGTGAAAAAGACAGAGAAAGAGAGAAACTTTACTCATTTTTATGGGTCATTTTTATTTATGGGTGGCCCTGTTGCCTATTTTCTTACCTTGATGTCCGCAAAGCATGTGGCAAAAACATGTACACAAGAAGAAGAAGAAACAAGTCAGTGATTATGTAGTATGTGGATCCCAGATTAGTGGTCTGGGTTTTTAACTGGCTGCAATGTACAAAGCAAATCTGCCATAGTGCAAAGGGGATGACAGTACAGAAAAGCAGTACCAGAGGTTTCATTACTGGAAGTGATCCCCTCTGCTGTCTTTACTGATGACACTGCAAAATGACTAAATGGTCTGTATGGAGATGTGTGCAATGTATGCAAATGACACGAAAATATGAACTTGTGCTGGTAAGAGGAACTTCACAAAGTAGAATATATATCAGATTAAAGTTATTAATAGTACACACTTGAGGAGGTACTAGCAACATCAAAAATGGAACGTGTAGTTTTTTAGATGATTTTAAAGTAGAACAGTTATATGATATAGCTAGAAATAAGATTATAAAAATAACGGGGTAAAGATGAATATGAGAGGACTTTTTGTGAACCACACAGACAGTTCATAGTAGGACTCCATATCAAGTGCTGTGAACAATTCTGCAGACTTCCTTTCTACAAGGACAAAGACAGGTTGGAAGCAGTACAGACACCGGCAGTTAAAATGAATAGGCCTTACATCAGAATTAATATGAAGCTACATTAATGCCATTTTAATAATATTCCAAAGTAAAGGATGGTGACAACAGTTGTATACAACAAAGCCAGCCTATTTACCATAAATATAGGGGTGTCTGTCTGTGCTGCTGGTGACTCAAGTCTGACTAGGGGCTCAGGTAACAAAGAGCTAACTAGTGTTGGGAAGAAAAAGCATCTTATACCTGCTTGCCTTCCTCCGAGGGAATGTTCTCAGGAAATCTTGCTTCACAGGTAACTTGTAAAAATGGCTAGACGTCAGTCCCTAAGGTGCATGTTCTCAGAGTGGGGTGTGGCAGAAGGCATGTCATGGCAGAGTGGGAGGGGAATGCATTCCCCCTGTACAACTTCTTTTTTAATTATTCTTTTTTCTTGTCTGGGTTAGTCCCACTACATTAGTGGCATCTTTTCAGAAGACACGTGAGGTGGTATATATACTATTAGGGGAAATTTGACCAGGGCATAGGGGAAATTTGACCAGGGCATAGGGAAAATTTCCCTACTCTTTTCGGTAGATGTAGTGGGATCTTTTACAACCACCTAAGCTCCCACCAACTCAAAC
>NC_056726.1:1330417315-1330615678 GCF_019279795.1 Protopterus annectens
TGGCGCCACATGACGCAAGAAAGACTGGAGAAAATGGCATTGGATGCCTCTTGTATACCCCTGGCGCACTGACGTCAGGGAAGAAGCGATAGCAACAGACGCCGGACCAAGACTTTGGAACTCAGGCCGACTGTGGGACCTCCTAACGGCAGGATAACCCAAGTGTGATAACTGCAGCAGGGTAACACGATGAACATCCCCAAGGCTTGCAGAATTAGTCTTGCAGATAGCAGGGTTTTTGTGGCCACCTGTGTGAAGTAAGACACCAAATGAATTTGCTTTTCTGGTGTAAGGTAAGCCATCTGGGCAGTTGTATTCAAGCTTGCACCCAGAAATGTAATTTTTTGAGAGGGTACCAGTTGTGATTTTTTTTCGTTTATGGTGTACCCTAGACAAGTTAGAACCCTTTTTCAAATGCCAGATGCTTTAGAAGAATGTCCTTGTTTTCTGCCTGAATAAGACAATCATCCAGGTATGGATATATTTGAATATTTCTTTGCTTGAAAAATGCAATTACTGGAGCTAGGCACTTTGTGAAGGCCCTTGGGGCAGTAGATAAACCAAAGGGCAGTGCAGAAAACTGGTAATGCAAGTAGCCTGCTTTGAAGTGAAGGTATCTTTTGCAAGATCCCCAGACCTGGATATGCAGGTAAGCCTCTTAAGTCTAGAGTTACCAACCAGGCATCTTTTCCTAGCATAGGAAATAACTGTTGAAGAGTCAGCATCTTGAATTTTGGAATGTCCAGCAATGTGTTTAGAGTAGTTAAGTCCAGAATTGGACGCCATGATTTGTCTTTTCTGGGTACCAGGAAAAGTCTTTAATAGAAACCTGGTCCCTTTTCCTCTTTTGGTACTGGTTGAATCGCCCCCATGTTCATGAGGGACAGTACTTGTTTCTGAGCCTCAGCCCACTGATGTGGGGGCAGGTCTGGCCATCCGTTTGGAATTGGCAACATGTGGAAATTAAATCTGTATCCCTGGGATACTATATTTAAAACCCATTTTTCCTGGGTTACAAGTTGCCAGTTTCTTGCATGAAGTGCCAGTTTTCCCCCCAAAGGGACGGCTGAAAGGTAAGTGCTTAGTAAGTGTAAAGGAAAGTCAGACTGTTTACCATAGGGAGGTGCCTTGTTGTTTCCAGATTTGGAGGTGGAGGCACCCCATTGTTTTGTTCTAAAAGTCCCTTGTGACTGAAACCTGGAGCCTTTGGAATGTCTGGGTTTGACTCGAGTGGCTCTCGAAGCAACTGGAAAAGACCAGTTCTTAGTAGGCCAGTGCCTACTAAATCTTGGAGGTTGCACTTGTACGAAATCTTTCACAGTTTGCACAGATTTAGCTTCATCTTCCATATTTTTTAAAAACTTCTTCAGCCTTATTATCAAAAGAGACTGTCCTGTTGTAAAGGAGCATCTAATAATTTTCCTTTAACATGATCAGGCAGAGTTTGCTCTTTGAGCCAAGCATGCCTTCTTAGCACAGACCCAGTTACAGCAGCCCTGCAAGAGGCCTCCAAAGAATCAAAACCACATTGCAAAGTATGTTTTCCAACTTGTTCAGCTGAATGCAATAAATCCTGTAAATATTTTCCACAGTGTCAGAAATTAACATAATTTTCTGTTTAAGCAGTCCCATGATATGCTGTTGATATGTAAACATATGAAATTGACAACTTAATGCCCGGATTGCCAAGGTTGCAGAAGTGTAAACCTTCAGAACCCATCTATCCAGCACCCTGGAATCTCTATCAGAAGGGGTAGAATTTTTAGCAGTAGAGGCCTTAATCTTAATGCCCTTGGGACTGTGAGAAATAGTTTCAGGATCTGCAATAGGATTTTTGAAAAGGAATTTGTGGGAGTCTGGAACCCTGTAGTATCTGTCTGGCTTACAAGGAGCCAGACGCAGAGAATCAGGAGCCATACTAGATTCTGAAAAAACAATCAACAATGTCTAGAACAGGAGGTATAGCCAAAGGCCTATGCTGAGGAGAAAGAAGAAAATCCCCAAGTCTCTTTTTAGATTCAGAGAAATCCTGACTTTCCCAGTGGAAATGTTCCCTTAAGGTAAGTAAAGTTTCCCCAAAAGAAAAATCTCAGGGGGAGAAGCAGAAGGAATGGAGTCTTCTGCATCAGAGTCCTCATAAGTAGGTATAGACAAATCCTGTTCATTAGAAGAGTCAGAAGAAATAGAATCCTGTTCAGAAGATTCATAATCAATGTCTTGCCTAGGCCTCTTAGAAGGAGGGGGGTTGGCTACCAGTTAGAAGGAGGGGGATGGCTAGCCCTGATCAGAGTAATTAAATCTTCAACCATTTTGATCATTTGTTTTTTAGGCACAGGGGCCTGCACATATGGCCCAGGTGTTGTTTTTCTAGTCATAGATTTAGAATTTGGCCTTAGCTTGGAAGATGGCGTCGGTCTAATATACAAATCTGTAGGCCTGAAAACACCCTCAGAAGCCGGTGCCTGCACAGCGGCACCGGACCCATCTAAGGTAGAGACATCCGCGGGTTCCATAATTGAAGCATCTCCCGGCATATAGGACTCCAAATGGGTCTCAGTAGAGGCCTACGAATCAGAAGTAGCGGGTATCAGGGGCTGCGAAAGCGCCTCACAGAGTACCGGCAAACTGGCGACTGGCTTAGGAGAAGCATAGTCAGTTTTGGACCTTGACGGACTTTTTCTTTGCGTTTTTTAGGTATTCCGGTAGTCGGATTGCTAACCAACATTTCTGGATAATTAAATCATGAGCTAAAATATTTAGAAGCAAAAATATACCGACGTTTAATAGTGCGTTGATTACATTTAGCACACAACCGACAGCAAGGCATGTTGTGGTCAGGGCCTAGGCAAGGAATGCAGTACAAATGAAAATCCTTGAGGTATTTGCTTCCCACAAGTAATGCAATTATTAACTTTTACTGACATCGGTAAGGAGCAAGAAAAAGTTTCCCCAACGGGGTACTTGGCTTTTAGTTGGAAGACTTTGGTTCAGAAACTCTAAAACAAAAATGTCAAGAGTCGGCCGACCGGCACTTGCGAACTGCTTCAGCTTCGGGCACCGCACGGCAAGAAAGACTGATGTAATGGCGTTGGCTGCACGTTTTATACCCCTGACGACCTGACGTCATGGAAGAAGGGACAGCAACCGACGCAGGACCCAAGACTCTGTTAATCAGGCTGACTGAGGGCAACCTGCCAGCAGATTACCCAAATGTAATGACTGCAACAGTGAAACACGAAGAACATCTGCTTCGGGCTCCTCAGCAAGAAAGACGGACGTAATGACGTCTTCTGCCTGATTTTATACTACTGACGATATGACGTCAGTCCTGGAGCGACAGCAACCGACGCAGAAATACTAAGCCTCTGGTATTTGGGCCGACTGAGGGCTACCCCTGGCAGGATAAGTGTGATGACTGCAACAGTGAAACACGAAGAACATCTTTTATTCAAGTCTGACAACAGTTACTTTTATGCATTTTAGGTTACAGTCAAAGGTAATGATAACAACCTTTTTATACTCCTAATTATCACCACTGTTTGACTTGTATCCCCCTAGTCTCCAAACTTTTCCCCTTTTATCTTCTCCAAACCAATCTTCCTCAACTGTTCATCTCCCTTTCCTCTTTACCTAGGATCTGATTATTTAACTGATAGTAACATATCACTGACTTAGCCAAGTTTTCACTTCTGTCAACTACACATCCTGTATTGTTCCTGTGCACTCTACTTTACACATGTATCACAGGCTGGCCTGAAAATGGACCAGTAACATCAGTGGTTTGCCAGTTAAATTTAAAGAAATACATGCAAGTGACAGCTGTCATGTGACTGACAGAAAAACCTTAATGTTGCAAGCTTCAAGTGAAACTAAGAAAATCAACAAACTTATGATGATGCATTTGCCAGCCATATTTCAACTTCACAAATGACAACTGTTTTTCTTCCTCACTGTGATGGCCAAAAGTGCACCACACCCACAACACATCGCCTTACTAATCCATCACAAGTACATCATTTAGGAGTAACTAGTAATAAAGCAGCACCCATTCATTACTTGAGGCTCTCCTGTTTCCCTCAAAACATTTTCATAAGCAAGTCACAATAGGTCAAACTCCAGAATGGTGCATTTGATGACTTCATGGTCGATTACAGCTTGCTGCTAACAGACTTTTATAATGGTACTTGTGACAAAGACCAAGTCCTATGTCCTCCCACAAAAATGGTAATGCAAGGCAATAACTTTAGTCCATTCTTCATCTCGGTCAACCTTCCAGCATCATGGGCTGCCATTCCACCTCACTAAGATATTCCCTTCATCATTAAGCAGATGGTACAGTTATCTACTATTACGGTAAGCACTTAACACACTGATATATTTGCCTGTGGATTTTGCCCAAATACTGGATTTCTTCTGTAAGAGGAAAGTACAATTGTGTACACTTAACATAAATGTAGACGTTAGAGTGTATTCACTGTTGCAGTCATTACACATTTGGGTAATCTGCTGGCATGTTGCCCTCAGTCGGCCTGATTAACAAAGTCTTGGGTCTAGTGTCAGTTGCTGTCCCTTCTTCCATGACGTCAGGTCGTCAGGGGGTATAAAACATACAGCTGACGTAATCACATCAGTTTTCTTGCCCCAAATGTCAGGTGCCCCCCAATGGGAAGCAAACACAAAAACACAAAAGTATACCTCCAACCAAAAGCAAACGCACCAAAAAGACTTTTAAGCATAGTAAAGGAAAGCAGAGGTATAGCCAGAAAAATCTAGAGTGCTGGAGGGAGGGTAACCAGGACTGTAACAGTGAATATACTCTAATATCTACATTTATGGTAAGCGTACACATTTGTACTATGTTCTTCACGTTTCACTGTTGCAGTCATTACATTTGGGTAGATTCCCAAAGCTATGGTTGGGAGGAAGAGTTTATACTGCATTAAGATCAGCTATAAGGCCCTGCAAAACAGCAGTGGCAAAGCTAGCTCTGGACTGAGAAAACTGGTAAATGATAACAGGTTCATAGGTTCATACTAGGCTATCTGCCCTAGGGCATTTTTGAAAGTATGTACAGAACTCCAGGTAGCAGCTTATAGGATATCCCTGGTAGAAACACCTCTGAGAATATCCCTGGTAGAAACACCTCTGAGAAAGGCTGCAGAAGTAGATGCAGCCCTGGTGGAGTGAGATCTGATCCCCCCCCCCTTGGGGATAGGTTTTCCATGGTGCTTATAGCAGAAATTAATGCAATGGCTTATCCATTTAGAAATGGTTTGTTTTGAAATAGCCTTCCCCTCTGCCCCTGCAGCAAATGCTACCAGCAATTGTTCAGATTTTCTTGTTTTGAAATAGCCTTCCCCTCTGCCCCTGCAGCAAATGCTACCAGCAATTGTTCAGATTTTCTTCGAGATTTACTCCTGTCCAAGTAGATTCTAAGTTGTCTGTGCACATCCAAGGAATGCAGAATCCGTTCCCTTTGTTCTGTGGATTGGGAAAGGTTGGCAAATGAATGGACTGATTAAGAGCCACACTGGAAACCACCTTGGGCATAACGGATGGATTGGTCCTGCATGATAACCTGTCCGCATGAAAGATGATGAAAGGCTCCACTGCCATAAGGGCCTGTAATTCAGATATCCTTCCAGCTGAAGTGATTGCTAAAAGGAAGGCTGTTTTCCAAGAAAGAAATTTTAAGTCTGCAGTAGCAGCTGGCTCGAAAGGAGGTAGAGTGAGTTTCTCCAAAACAAAGTTAAGGTCCCAGCCAGGGGTAGTAGCTCTCCTGGGTGGTCTCAAGTTTTTTGACCCTCTGAGATACTGCTTGAGCAGAGGATGAGAGAAGAGGGGTGGGTTCTGTGTTACAGTGAGATGAAATAGCAAAGGCGTGGATTTTAATGGAAGAAAAAAAGACAGGCCCTTGTGAAGCATCTCAGTCAAGTATTGCAAAATCTGAGGTAAACTGGGCGCTGATGTGCTCATCCCTAAAGATTGGTTCCAGCTACAGAATCTTTTCCATTTGTCAGCGTAAGATTTTCTAGTACTAGGTCTCCTTGCTTCCAAGATGACATCCATCACAGGTTCTGCTGAGGGATATGGATGAATTTAAATGATTAGCCAGGCTGCAAGGCTCAATGTTGGAAGCTGAGGGTGCAGAATTTGGTTCTCCTGCTGACACAGCAGGAAAGGGGTCTGAGGCAGGTGCCATGGAGATATTTGCGACACACTGCACAGACGGGGGTACCAGTGTTGGAGCGGCCAGTCTGAAGCAATTAAAACCATCCTTGGTTTGCCCTGTTTGACTTTTAGTAGAACTTTGGAGAGCAGAGGCAGGGGAAAGGCGTAGACTAATAGGTTTTTCCAGCTGAAGGACACAGCATCCACTTTCCAGGCTTGTTTGTGGGGAGTCCTTGTGCAAAACCTGTCCAACTGGTTGTTCTGGGGGGAGGCAAATAGATGTCTGGGCTCCCCCATTTGCTTGTCAACATGTTGAAAATCCGTGGCTCCAGTTTCCACTCGTGTGGGTCCATGAGGTTTCTGCTTAGTCTGTCTTCCAGTGTATTTAATTTTTCTGGCAGGAATTGAGCTTATAGATGCACTTGGTAGCTCAAGGCTGTGTTCCACAATGCCATGGCTAGTCTGCAAAGGGGGTAGGAAAGTGTACCTCCCTGCTTGTTTATGTACCACATAAACGTGGTGTTGTCTGTCTTTACCATTAGTTGTCCTGGAAGAATGTAGTCCTTGAAGCCTGTCAGAGCATTCTGTACAGCTAACATTTCTTTTTGATTGATATGTAGGTGCATTTGATTTGGGTTCCATTTGCCCTGAATGCAATTCCCTGCCAGATGAGCCCCCCCATGCATAGTCTGATGCATCTGTAGTTAGGGTTTGGGCGGCGGTAGTGTGAATGGTAGTTCCTTGTTTTGGTGGCAGGCCTCTGCCCACCATAGGAACTCCAGGCGTAGGCAAGGTATGACAGGAATCATTGTTTCCAGGCTGTGACAATGTTGACTCCATAGACTTTTTAGATACCACTGTAGTTTCCTCATATGCAGTCTTGCATATAGAATTAGAAGAATGCAGGAGGCCATGAACCCCAAGGCTTGCAGTATTTGTCTTGCAGATAGCAGGGTTTTTGTGGCCACTTGCTTGAAGTAAGTTACCAAATGAATTTGCTTCTCTGACGTGAGGAAAGCCATCTGGGCAGTTGTATTCAAGCTTGCACCCAGGAATGTAATCTTTTGGCAGGGTACCGGTTGTGATTTCTTTTTGTTTATGGTGTACCCAGACAAGTTAGAACCATTTTTACAAACGCCAGACAATTTAAAAGTATGGCCTGGTTTTCTGCCTGAATTAGACAATCGTCCAGGTATGGATATATTTGAATATTTGTCTGCAAAATGCAATCACTGGAGCCAGGCACTTTTTGAATACCCTGGGCGCAGTAGACGAGCCAAAGGGCAGTGCAGAGAACTGATAATGCAAGAAGCCTGCTTTGAAGCGTAGGTATCTTCTGCAAAATTCCCTGATAGGTATGCTTCTTTTAAATCTAGAGTTGCCAACCAGGTGTCTTTGCCTAGCATAGGAAGCTACTGGTGAAGAGTCAGCATCTTGAATTTTGGAATCTCCAGAAAGGTATTTAAAGTAGACAGGTCCAGGATTGGACGTCATTGATTTGTCTTTTCTGGGTACCACAAAAAGCCTGGAATAGAAACCTTGTCCATTTTCCTCTTCTGGTACCAGCTGAATAGCCACCATGCTTAAGAGGGAAAGTATTTGTTTTTGAGCCTCTGCCCACTGATTTGGGGGCAGGTCTGCCCACCTGTTTGGTGTTGGTAACGTGTGGAAATGAAATCTGTATCCTTGGGACACTATATTTAAAACCCATTTGTCCTGGGTTATGAGTTCCCAGTTTTTTGCATGGAGAGCAATCTTTCCCCCAAAAGGGGCGGTTAAAAGATAAGTGCTTGGGAATTTTAAAAGAAAGTCATTGAGACTGTTTATCGTAGGGGGGGGTTGTCTTGCTATTTCCAGATTTGGAAGTGGAGGCCCCCCCACTGCTTAGTTCTGAGAGTCCCCTGGGACTGAAACCTGGGGTTTTTGCTGTGTTTGGGTTTGGCTTGAGAGGACCTGGAAGGGGCTGTAAAGGACCAATTCTTAGTAGGCCAGTGCCTACTAAATCTCGGAGGTTGCACTTGTAAAAAATCTTTAACAGTTTGCATAGATTTAGCTTTAGCTTCCATCTTTTTAAGAACTTCTTCAGCCTTATTGCCAAACAGGCAGTCCTGATTTAAAGGAGCATCCAACAATTTAGCTTTAACATGAACATAGGTTCATACTAGGCTATCTGCCCTAGGGCATTTAAAAGCCTAGCCAGAGTGTGTGTGGCTTTCGCCACCCCTTAGGATGAGAATACTATACCCATTAGTTTGCTGTGCCTCTGTCCAGCAGTGATACAGAGATGATTCCCGGGGTAAACCTACGATCTCCCATCCACTCGTCAAGATTTCTCTTGAACAGAGTCAGTGAGGGGCTCTGCCTCACATGGACTGGGATTCTGTTCCATAGTGTAGGGAGTCTCTGGGTGATGAATCTGTCCCTCCAGCACGTCCTATTTATATCCGTGTTGAGGTTTAAGTCTCTTGCTCTCGTGGCTCTGGTGGATTTGGATTTTTTGAGGTGGAGCATGTCCATTAATTCGGGTTGGACATGGCCTTGTATGTCAGGCACAGATCACCTCTGAGCAGACGGTATGCGACTGAATAGAGCTGGAGTTTCTTCAGTCGGGCATCATACGACATATGTTTGAGCCCCTTTATCCTTTTGGTGAGGAACTTTTGGGGTCTTTCCAACTGCTGCAGGTGTCGGGTAAGGTACATTCCGAATGGGGCGTTGTACTCAATCATTGGTCTGATAAGTGAAGAGTACAGGGGTACAATGACCTCTCCTGATCTGGATGTGAATCCCTTCATGATCAGGTGGGCAATGTAGAAGGTCTTCCTAACCACTTTGGCAATGTGAGTGTCAAAAGAGAGGTTGCTGTCAACTTGGGTCCCCAGGTCCCTGATAACTTCTTCCGTGTTTAATGGATTACCACCTATGTGGTAATTAGGGGTTACCTTGTTTTTCCCAAAGGGTATGACTATACATTTTTTGGCATTTAGCTTAAGGCCATGGCTCTGGCACCAGTTATCCATTTCTATGAGACCTTTCTGGAGGATGTCTGTGTCTGATGAGTGTCAATTATGGTGCCCAGTTTGCAGTCATCTGCAAATTTTGTCAGCCACAATCCCCCTATGTTTGCCTGCACTTCAGAAAAATAAATGCCGAACAAAAAGGGGCCCAGGACTGAGCCCTGTGGGACACCGCTCGTGACCGGCTTAGAGTCTGACATGGCACCAGCAACTCTAACCCTGTGTGTTCTGTCCTTGAGCCAGTTTGCAACCCATCTTGTGACATATGGGTTTACATCTAAGCTGGTGAGCTTTTCTATGATGCCCGAGTGGGGTATTGTGTCGAACGCTTTTGCTAGGTCAAGGTAGGCTGTGTGAACTGCCTTACCCTCATCAATGGCCTTAGTGACGGTTTCGAAAAAGTCGACCAAGTTCAAGCGGCAGGATCTGCCCTTGACAAAGCCAAATTGGGTAGGATCCAGTGTCTGTATGTCCCCAATGTCTTTATTTATGAGTTCCATTATGATCCTCTCCATAGCTTTGCAGACAAGGCTCGTCAAGCTATGGGTAATTTCCAGGGTCCGTAGAAGCACTGCCTTTGTGGAGTGGGACCACAGTTGCCGTGACGCCATTCTTTGGCACGATCCTGTAGTAAGGCTAAGATTAAACAGCAGCCTTATGTGTGGGTTTAGTTCCTCATTGAGTTTCGTAGCACACAGCCGGGATACCGTCCGGTCCCATTGATGCTGTGTTTTTGCTTTAGAGAGAGCAGCTCTCACCTGGGCATCTGAGATGTTTGGGAGGCTAGACTCTGGTGGGATAGATATTTCTCCTTTGGGGGGAGGGAGGGAGAAATTTGCACTGAACCTGTCTGCCAGTATGTTGGCAATGTCTGTGGGTTCAGTGATTTTTATCATTTTAGACTAATTCTGAGCATATCTGGGAGTTTACACCCAGGTTTCTAACATAGCTAAAGAAGGCTTTATGATTGTCTTTTGTGTCATTAGCGATTTTTCTCTCAAAGTTGGCCTTAGATGATTTTATGAGTGATCGTAGTTTTTGCTAGTATTGATCAGAGATGCCTTCCCATTTAGGGATTTTGCTCTGTCATGTAGTAGCTTTCTCCTCTTGTTGTAGAGTTTGTTTATGGCTGGAGTCCACCAGACCGGGCGCCTGCCTTTGGTGGAAAGGGTCTTGATTTTATTAGGGATTGCTTGATCCATACATTCCTGGAGGTGCTCGTAGAAGGCATTTGTAAGGGTTTCAGCAGCGTGGGTTGTGGTTTCCATTGGCTCGGTGGCCTTGAAGGATACCACTCCAGTCTTAAGAAGTGTGAAGTTTGCTTTTGAGAAGTTCTTCACTGTGGTCTTTTTGCTGGGGTGGGGCGGGATGTGGATCTCCAGTGAGATTAATTTATGGTCTGATCTCACCAATGAGGGATATACTTCCGGTGTGGAGCATTTTGTCCCCATGTTTGTGATGATCAGGTCTAGTATATTTTCTCCTCTTGTGGGAATGATGACTAGTTGTTCCATAGCATTTGAGTTTATGAACTCAAGGAACCTTTGGGCTAGGGTGTTGGGGCTTGAGTAATGTTCCCAGTCTATGTTTGGGTAGTTGGAAGTCACCCAATATGATGGTGTTTGGAGTGACATTTATACTCTCCAGTGTCTTCAGGAAGGCTGTGTGGGTTTCCTGAGTTTGAGGTGGTGGTCTGTAGCATGTTACAAACTGTAGGGCAGTTTTACCTATGGTTAATTGCACCTGGATGGTCTCCGATGCTTTGTGCATTGCCACTAACCTGGAGGTGTGGGTATCCTTTATGAATATGGATACTCCCCCTCCTTTTGTGGTTCGGTCCGGATTTTGGGGCCGGAACGCATGATATGAGGTATAACCTGATAGTGCTGGGGTGCTCTCAGGAGCCTTGAACCAGGTTTCAGTCACAGCACAGACATCGATGTTCTCCATACGGAGGAGGGCTTCGAGGGCGTGCATCTTGAGGTTTAGACTTCTGGCATTGAGCAGTATTACCCTTAGTTTTTCTCCATTTTTGTTTTCTAGGGCGGTAGGTTTATCATTTGAGCCTTGCCTAAAAAAGGCACTATGGGGGTGGCAAGAGCCTTTGCCAATATCCGGAAGCCCAGGGGTGACAGGTGCAAGCCGTCCCTTGCGAAGCAGCGTAGCTTGTCAAGCATGTCATCCCAGGCAGACAGACATTGGATCCCCTTAGAATGACACCAGTAATTAAGCCAATTATTAAAGCTGATCATTTTGTCTCTGAACAGGCAAAGATTGCTCCTTAAGCCAAGCAACCCATAAGCACAGACCCAGTAACAGCAGCCCTGCAAGAGGCTTCTAAAGAATCAAAACCACATTGCAAAGTATAATTTCCAACTTTTTCAGCATAATGCATTAAATCCTGGAAATCTATTTTCCACACAGCCAGGAATCAACATCATTTTCTGTTTAAGCAGTCCAATAATATGCTGTTGATATTTTAACAAGGTTGCAGAAGTATAAACCTTTTTAACCCATCTATCCAGCACCCGAGAATCTCTATCAGAAGGGGTAGGATTTTTAGCAGTAGAAGCCTTAATGCCCTTGGGCCCCTGAGAAACGGTTTCTGGATCTGCAACAGGATTTTTGAAAAGGAACTTGTGGGACTCAGGAACCCTGTAGTACCAGTCAGGTTTACTAGGAGGCAGGGAATCAGGGGCCAAACTGGATTCCGAGAACACATCAACAATGTCTAGTACAGGAGGTATAGCCAAAGGCCTATGCTGAGGTAGAAGGAAATCCCTAAGCCTCTTTTTTGAATCAGAAAATTCCTGGCTTTTCCAGTGGAAATGCTCCCTTAAAGTATGTAAAGTTTCCCCAAAAGAAAAATCCTCAGGAGAAGCATAGAGAATGGAATCCTCTGCATCAGAATCCTCATAAGCAGGTATGGACAAATCCAGGTCATTAGACGAGTCAGAAGTAACAGAATCCTGATCAGAAGATTCATAATCAAGCTCAGGCCTAGGCCTCAGAGGGGGGGGGGAGGGGGGGTTGACTACCCCTGATTAGAGTAATTAGATCTTCAGCCATTTTTATCATTTGTTTTTTAGGCAAAGGGGCCTGAATATGTGGCCCGGGCATCGTTTTTTTAGACATGGATCGAGATTTTGGCCTTAGTAATGAAGGCGGTGTCGATTTAATATGCAAGTCTGTAGGCTTGAATACACACTCAGAAGCCGGTGCCTGCACAGCACCTCCGGACCCATCCAAAGTAGACACATCCGCGGGTTCCATAGGTGAAGTACCTCGTGGCATACCGGACTCCGAATGGGTCTCAGTAGAGGCCTGCGAATCAGAATTTGCGGGTATCGGGCTGCGAAAGCGTCTCACTGAGTACCGGTGAACCAACGACTGGCTTAGGAGAAGGGTCGTCGGCAGTTTTGGACCTCGGCAGTCTGTCTTTTTCTTTAACTTTGAGGTTTTTCGGAATCCCAGTAGTCGGATGGCTAACTGACATTTCCAGATAATTAAACCGTGAACCGAAATATTTAGAGGCAAAAATGTACCGACGACAGATAGTGCGCTGATTAAATAAAGCACAAAACAGACAGCAAGGTACGTCGTGGTCAGTGCCTAGGCAAGGAATACAGTACGAATGAAAATCTTTATGAGGCATTTGCTTTCCACAAGTAATGCATTTATTAACTTTTACTGACATCGAAAAGGAGCAAGAAAAAGTTCCCCCAACGGAGTACTTAGCTTTAGGTTGAAGACTTCGATTCTGAAACTCGAAAATGAAAATGTCAGGAGTCAGCCGACCGGCACTTGCGAACTGCTTCTGCTTCGGGCACTGCACGGCAAGAAAGACTGATGTAATGGCGTCGGCTGCATGTTTTATACCCCTGACGACCTAACGTCATGGATGAAGGGACAGCAACTGACACAGGACCCAAGACTTTGTTAATCAGGCCGACTAAGGGCAACCTACAAGCAGATTACCCAAATGTAATGACTGCAACAGTGAAACACGAAGAACATTCAGTGTAGGTCTAAAACCTATGGAATGAGACTCATTTATACACACTGCATTTTTCCACATTCTCTGGTTCTCTGATATTGTTTCCAAACTGGGATTCCCTTTAAGTCTTTAAAGCATGTCCTTAAGATATGTTGTACAATGTGGCTTTTGCTCAGGTTGTATTTTCTCAGCTGTCTCATACTTGGACAAAATTTAACTACTTACAAGTTACTTTAGAGAAAAATTGCACTGAAAGAACGACAGTGGAACACAAAAATATGCTTTGCACTGTATTTTGCTCCTTCTCAGATTCACTTTGTTAAGCATACACAAGTATATGTAAGTGTGTGTATGGAACCCCACATAAAGGGGCACCCCCTTAAAAAAAAATCAGTCCTTTAGATGATTTTTGTCTGTAGTGGATTTTAGGGGGTCCACTCCTGAGCTAATACTGCACTATACACTTTACACACAAGCAGTTTAGTCTTGATGAATCATACAGTAAGCAGGTTACCAACATGAAGAAAAGCGTTCAATGACTGAATACCAGAGCTATCTTACCCCAGAAGTAGCTAATACGTTCTTTGATTTGACTAGCTCCTGTAAAGTAGAGAAACAAAAGACAGGACAAAAACAGGTCTGGTTCTTGGAAACTGTTAGAATAGTCGTTAATTCTGCCTTGTGAATTAACATTTTAAAGATGAACACGTTTGGCAGCTGGAAGGCTGTACAGTACTGTTTTAAAAGTAGCATGGTTAAAATTGTCCTGGAAAAACAGTCCTCCACAGTGCTTTCTTACCATTCAGGATTATGCAAACTTCTGATTACTTATTACCATATGACACCTTATAAGAGACAGGTAATTATAAAGTGGCATTTTTCCTATTAAACTGCTAGTCTTCAGAATCACACAACTGTGTTTGTTCAGAATTGTAAGAAAGGCTTACCACGCCAGTAGAGGTTTGAATGATCACTGCAGCAGTAACCTTGGGTACATGGGGGTTATATTCTGCCAGGGATATAATAGCAGACCAGCTTCCAAAGATTCAGGGCGCCTTCCATGTGCCTAAACCATTATGCAGCTCGAGCTGAGAAAATTAAAAGACAAATTTGGGAGAAAAGCCCTTCAGAACTTTCCCGCCAGCAGAGGTGGAGGCTGAGCCCTGAAAGGACAATGCTAAGAACAAAAATTAAATGTCCACCCCATGGTATAAAAAAACACCCCAAAAAACAAGAGGGATGAAGCAGCTACTGCAGCAGTGATCATTCGAACATATACTGTTACAGTAAGTTTACTTACACAAGTGTACTAGGTTCATCACATTGATTACTGCTGAGGCAGCCTTAGCTATATGGTTAGATTACCACAGCTAAATACATTTGAGGGGGTGAAAGAGTAGTAGTCCAGGAGCCTCTGGAGAATGGTCCTAGCAAAGCTTGATCTGGACTTAAATCAAGTTTACAAGGTTTTGTAAAAGCATGTACAGAGGACCAAGTAACAGCTTCTAGAATTCTTCTAAAAAGTCACAGATGAAGCCATGGTATTGGTACAGAGGGAGCCTTGACCCTATCTGGGATAGTTTTTTTACGGTGAGTAGAGCAAAAGGTAATAGCCTTAGACAGCCATTTGCAAATACTCTGCTTTGGTACAGGTCTTCTTTTCTTACCTTCACAAGAAATGAGCAACTGATCTGAAAGATTGATTCTGTCAAGATAGTACCAGAGTTGTCCATGGACATTCAAGGTCTGGAGTATCCTTCTGGCCTTATCTTTAGGTTCAGAAGATAAAATGGGGAGATGGATAGTCTGGCTTAAAGTAACACGGATACCATTTTAGGCATAAAAGGAGAATTAGTTCTTAAAATAAACCCTATCCCTATGCAAAATTAGACAGGGTTGATTCACCATAAGAGCTTGCAACTCAGATACCTGTCTTTAGAGGTCACAGCAATTAGTAAAGCTTTTCCCATGTTAAGAACCTCAAGTCAGCCACAGCATCTGATCAAATGTATGAAATAAGAGCTTTTCAAATGCAAAATTAAGATCCCAAGGAGAGGCCACCAGTTTTCTTGGAGGCCTGTTATGCAAGACCCTTTTCAAAAACATTTTGCCACAAGACTGTATTGACAGAGGAGGATCCATGGGCAGACATGCAGTAAAGGCTGATAAATGAACATTGACAGAGCAATAAGAAAGTCCATAGGATAACTCCTCGGACAAATATTGCAGAAAGTACAGTTGTGTACACTTACCATAAATGTAGATGTTAAAGTGTATTCATTGTTGCAGTCATCACAGTTGGGTTATCTGCCTGCAGGTAGCCCTCAGTCAACCCAAATACCAGAGTCTTGGGATTTCTGCGTCGGATGCTGTCGCCTCATCCAGGACGTCAGGGGTATAAAACATGCAGCCAATGCCATTACATCAGTTTTTCTTGCCCCAGATGTCAGGAGCCCCCAAAATAGGAAGCAATCAAATGGTGTGGAACACCTCCAGTAAAAAGTAAATACCATTTCCATAAGATATGGCTAAAAAAGATGATAGGTAGAAAGTATAAAAAGACAGGGGGCTGGAGGGAGGGTAACCAGGACTGCAACAGTGAATACACCCGAACATCTACATTTACGGTAAGTGTACACACCTGTACTATGTTCTTAGTGTTTCACTGTTGCAGTCATCACACTTGGGTTGATTCCCAAAGCTGAGGAAGGGAGGCAGTTAAGAAGTAGTAGGGCTGGCTAGCAGGCTTTGTAAGACTACTGTGGCAAATCCAGCTCTGGATTTGGAAAAGATAGGTAAGTGGTAATGCTTGGTGAAGGTGTGTACAGAACTCCAGGTTGCAGCTTCCAGGATGTCCCTGGTAGGGACTCCCCTGAGAAAAGCTGTAGAGGTTGAGGTAGCCCTAGTGGTATGAGGACTGATCCCTTATGGGGTAGGTTTTCCATGGTGCTTGTAGCAGAAATGGTTGCAGTGTGCTATCCATTTAGAAATTGTTTGTTTCGAAATGGCCTTGCCCTCTGCCCCTGTAGTAAAGCTGACCAGCAGTTGGTCAGACTTTCTGAAAGGTTTAGTGCTGTCAAGGTAGAACCTTAACAGTCTTCTGCACGTCCAAGGAGTGCAGGATCCTTTTCCCTTTATTCTGAGGATTAGGAAAAAAGGATGGTAAATGGATGGATTGGTTTAAAGCCACAATGGATATCACCTTGGTCATAAAAGATGGGTTAGTCCTGAGGGAAACCCTGTCCGCCTGGAAGATAATGAAGGGCTCCACAGCCATAAGG
The DNA here is from genome assembly GCF_019279795.1 of Protopterus annectens. Taxonomy (NCBI): domain Eukaryota; kingdom Metazoa; phylum Chordata; order Ceratodontiformes; family Protopteridae; genus Protopterus; species Protopterus annectens. The sequence continues at coordinate 1,330,433,782 of NC_056726.1, forward strand.
GCCTGTAACTCAGACACTCTTCAAGCTGAAGTGATGGCTAGCAGTAAGGCTGTTTTCCAAGAGAGGAATTTTAACTCTGCTGTCGCAGCAGGCTCAAAAGGGGGAATAGTCAGCCTCTCTAGTACAAAGTTAAGGTCCCAGGCAGGAGTGGGAGCTCTCCTTGGGGGTCAAATTGTTAGCTCCTCTCAGGAACTGTTTGATCAGAGAGTGAGAGAAGAGGGGTGGCTCAGTATTGTAATGAGCGGAGATGGCAGAGGCATGAATCTTAATTGATGAGAAGGAGAGGACTTTGTGGAGCAGCTCTGCTAGGTAATCCAAGATTTGAGGCAAGGTTGTGTCCTTCCCTTGAGAATGGCTCCAAGAACAGTATCTATTCCACTTTTCTGAATAGGATTTCCTAGCACTGGGCCTCCTGGCCTCAAAGATAACATCCAGCACCTGTTTGCAGAGGGTTGCTGGTGATGTACTCAGGGAATAAGTCATGCTGCCAGGTTCAGGGTTTGCAGCTGAGGATGCAAAATCTGTCACTCCTGCTGGGAGAGCAGGGAGGGGGGTCTGCTGTAGGTGCCAGGGTGGCACTGCTGTCAGACTGCATAGCAGTGGGTACCAGTGCTGGCGTGGCCAGTCTGGTGCAATAAGGATTGTCCTTGGCCTGTCCTGTTTGATCTTGAGGAGTACCTTTGGAAGGAGGGGCAGAGGGGGAAAGGCATAGATTGAGAGGTTTTCCCATGTGAAGGATAGGGCATCCAATTTCCAAGCTTGGTTGTGGGGAATTCTGGTGCAAAATATGTTTAGTTGATTGTTTTGGGGGACGCAAAGAGGGCCACCCTGTGATGTCCCCCACCTGTGTTTGAGAAGTTTGAACGAGTTTGGTTCCAGATTCCACTCGTGTGGGTCCATTAAATTTCTGCTTAAGTCGTCAACCGGTGAATATGGTTTGACTGGCAGGAACTGAGCTTGCAGGTGCACTTGGTTGCTTAAGGCTGTGTTCCACAGTCTCATGGCTAACCTGCAGAGTGGGTAGGAGTGCGTTCCCTCCTGCTTATGTACCACAAAGTACAGTTGTGTAGCTGTAGCTGTCCAAGTGTATTCACTGTTGCAGTCATCACATCTGGGTTATCTGCCTGCAGGTAACCCTCAGTCAGCCTGAATACAAGAGCCTTGGGATTTCTGCGGACGCTGTCACTTCTTCCATGAAGTCAGGTTTATAAAACATGCAGCAGACGCCATTACATTAGTTTTTCTTGCCCCATATGTCAGGTGCCCCCACAACAGGAAGTAATTACAAGGTACGGAAAGTACAGTTTTGTACCTACCATAAATGTAGATGTTTGAGTGCACACCCTGCTGCAGTCATCACACTTGGGTTATCTTGTCGTCAAGCGGTCCCGCAGTCTGCCTGAATTCCAAAGTCTTGGTCCGGCGTCGGCTGCTGTCGCTTCTTCCCTGACGTCAGTGCGCCAGGGGGTATATATGATGCATCCGATGCCATTTTCTTCAGTTTTTCTTGCCCCAGATGTCAGGTGCCCCCAAAAAGGTGGTCAGTAATTAGCACCAATCTAAGAAATTTAGCACAAACACAACATCCCTCCAGCTATAAGCAAATACATCAGAAAGGTACTGTAAAGATGTAGTCAGAGGGGATGGAGGGAGGGTAACCTGGACTGCAGCAGGGTGTACACTCGAACATCTACATTTATGGTAGGTACAAAACTGTACTATGTTCATCGTGTTACCCTGCTGCAGTCATCACACTTGGGTAGAATCCCAAAGCTAAGGATGGGAGGAGGAGTCAAAGAGGGTTAGAGGAGGCTAGAAGGCCCTGCAGAACTGCAGTGGCGAAGCCAGCTCTAGTCTTAGAGTAAAGTGTTAAGTGGTAGCGTTTGGTGAAGGTGTGTACTGAACTCCAAGTTGCAGCTTCCAAAATATCCTTGGTTGGCACTCCCCTGAGGAAGGCTGTAGATGTAGCTGCTGCCCTGGTAGAGTGGGGCCTTATGGTAGCAGAACTGGTCTTCCATGATGGGTATAGCAAAAACGAATGCAATGTCCTATCCATTTGGAAATGGTCTGTTTTGATATAGCCTTCCCTTGTGAAGCTGCAGCATAGGATACAAAGAGCTGGTCAGATTTTCTGAAAACCTTCGTTACTACTTGGATAAAACTAAGTTGCCTGTGAATGTCCAAGGAACGTCCAAGGAATGCATGAGTCTTTCTCCTTTGTTCTGTGGATTTGGAAAGAAGGTGGGTAAGTGGATGGTTTGATTTAAAGCCACACTGGACACCACCTTAGGCATGAAGGAATGATTAGTTCATAGAGAAACTCTGTCTTGATGGAAAATGAGGAAAGGTTCCACTGCCATTAGTGCCTGAAGCTCCGAGACTCTTCTGGCTGAAGTTATTGCTAGCAGCAGGGCAGTCTTCCATGACAAACTTTAGATCAGCAGAGAAAGCTGGTTCAAACGGAGGTAGCATAAGTTTTTCCAGAACAAAGTAGAGGTCCCAGGTTGGTGTAGGTGCTCTCCTGGGGGGCCTAATGTTTTTTGCCCCTCTGAGGAACTGCCTTAGAAGTGGATGTGAAAACAAGGGTGGATCCGTGTTGTAGTGGGCTGAAATAGCTGAGGCGTGGATTTTAATAGATGAAAAAGAAAGTCCTTTGTGCAACTTCTCAGTTAAATACTGAAGAATCTGAGGCATGTGAGGCTGAAGGGTATTTTGGCCTTTAGCTTGGTTCCAGGCGCAAAACCTTTTCCATTTGTCCGAGTAGGCCTTCCTGGTGCTGGGCCTCCTAGCTTCCAGAATAACATCCATAACTGCTTGAGGAAGAGGAGCTGGCTGGGTGCTCAGGTGATTTGCCATGCAGCCAAATTTAAGGTTTTGAGCTGGCTGTGTGGAATCTGATTGTCTTGCTGTGTGAGCAAATGGGCAATTTGTGGTAAAATCCAAGGTGGGCCCTGGGCCATAGTCCTTAATAGTGGGTACCAGTACTGGCGTGGCCAGTCTGGGGCTATGAGTATCATTTGTGATCTCTCCTTTCTGACTTTCAGAAGCACCTTTGAGAGAAGGGGCAATGGAGGGAAGGCATACAGTCAGGTTTTTCGAACTGAATGAGAGTGCGTCCACTTTCCAAGCTTGATGGTGAAGTGTCCTTGTACAAAATTTTGTTAGCTGATAATTTTGGGGGCTGGCAAACAGGTCTATGTCTGGGTGGCCCCATTTTTGAGTTATCATTGCAAATACTTGTGGATCCAGTTTCCACTCGTGGGGATCCATGTTGTTTCTGCTGAGGTCATCTGCTAATGTGTTCTTTTTTCCTGGCAGGAATTGAGCTTGTAGCTGAACTTGGTAAGCCAGTGCTGCGTTCCACAAGGTCATTGCTTGCCTGCATAGAGGGTAGGAGTGTGTACCCCCTTGTTTATGTACCACATTACTGTGGTGTTGTCCATCCTTATTGTAAGTTGTCCTGGATGTAAGAGGTTCTTGAAGGCTGTCAGAGCATTCTGTACAGCTAGCATCTCTTTTTGCTTGATGTGCAGATTCCTTTGATCTGCAGTCCATATGCCTTGAACGCACTGTCCTGCCATGTGTGCCCCCCCAGGCGTAGTCCGATGCATCTGTTGTCATAGTTTGCCTGGCTGCGGGCAAGGTGAAAGGCTGACCCTTGTTGAGGTGACATGCCTGTGACCACCGTAGAAACTCTTGTTGAAGGCAGGGAATGAGAGATATAATTGTGTCCAAGCTGTGGCTGTGTTGAGACTATACACTTTTTAGGTACCACTGTAATTTCCTCATATGCAGCTTTGCAAATGGTATTAGTAGTATGCAAGATGCCATGAAGCCCAAGGCCTGCAGAATTTTTCTTGCAGGGAGTTGGGTCTTTGTTGCCATTGTTTTGAAATATTGAGTCAGTTGTAGTTGTTTGTCTGGCATCAGATAAGCCTTCTGGGCCATTGTATTCAAGCTGGCACCCAGGAATGTCATTTTGTGAGGGTACTAGTTTTGATTTCTTTTCGTTTACTGTGTCCCCTAGGCAACTTAGAATATGTTTTACAAAAGCCAGATGTTGTAAGAGGATGTCCTCGCTTTCTGCTTGGATGAGGCAGTCCAGGTATAGGGGGTATATTCGAATTCCTCTTTGTCTGCAGTATGCAATTACTGGTGCCAGGCATTTTGTGAAAACCCTGGGCGCAGTGGATAAGCCAAAGGGCAGTGCAGAGAATTGGTAATGGGTTGAACCTGCAATGAAACGGAGGTATCTTCTTCTATTCATGCAGGTATGCCTCCTTGAGATCCAACGTTACTAGCCATGCTTTCTTGCCCAACATGGGAAGAAGCTGCTGTAGTGTTAGCATCTTGAATTTGGGTACTTGTAAGAAGGTGTTTAGAATTGAAAGGTCCAGAATTGGTCTCCAGGCATTGTCCTTTCTGGGGACTAGAAAGAGTCTTGAGCAAAATCCTTGGCCTTGCTCCCGTGTAGGTACCAGTTGAATGGCTCTCATGTCCATGACAGCTGTAATTTGTTTTTGTGCCTCTGCCCATTGATTTTGTGGCAGGTTTGGCTTTCCTCTTTTCATTGGCAAGGTGTGGAAATGGAATCTGTATCCTTGTGAAATTATGTCTAGGACCCATTTGTCCTTTGTGACGATGTGCCAGTTGTCTGAAAAAAGTGCTAATTTTCCTCCCAAGGGAGCTGCCAAGAGAGTCTTGCTTGGCCATGTGAGGTTTAAGTCATTGAGTTTGCCTTCTAGTAGTTTGGGGGCTGTCTTCTCCTCCCTTCTGTGTTGTAGTGCCCCATTGTCGAGGTTTGTAGTGGGTTTGTGGTTGTCCTCTGCCTCTTGGGCGCCTGTATTTACCCCTCTGTGGTCTGTCAGTAGCTGGAAAGGACCAATTTTTTGCTGGCCAATTTCTGCTGAAGCGAGGGGGCTGAACCTGTAGAAAATCTTTGACCATCTGCATACATTTTGCCTTATCCTCCATTTTCTTTAATACTTCTTCTGCTTTTAACTCCAAATAGGACATCCTGCTGTAAGGGAGCATCTAGAAGTTTTGCTTTAACATGAACAGGCAGAGTTTGTTCATTTAACCAAGCATGTCTACGTATAACAGACCCAGTAACAGCTGCTCTACAGGAAGCCTTCAAAGAATCAAATCCACATTGTAAAGTATGTTTGCCCACCTATTCAGCTGCATGCAACAGATCCTGCATTTCTTTCAATTCAGACTGTTGAGGAGTGTGCTCATTTTTGTCTTAGAGACATTAGAAATTGCTGGTATTTTAGCATGTGAAATTGACAATTTAGTGCTCTCACAGCTAGAGTGGCTGAGGTGTAAACTTTTTTCTCCCACCTGTCTAGTGCTCTGGAGTCCCTTTCAGAGGGTACAGGATTTTTCGCCATAGAAGCCTTAGCCCCTTTGGGACTCTGGATCAGCAACAGGGCTTTTATAAAGGAATTTGTGGGAGTCAGGCACTCTATAATATCTGTCTTGTTTGGCTGGAGCAGGAGGCAGAGAATCTGGATTTAAACTAGATGTAAACATCATCCACAATGTCTAAAACTGGGGGGATAGCAAGAGGTCTGTGCTGGGGGAGTAAAAGAAACTCTCGGAGCCTTTTCTTTGAGTCAGAGTAGTCCTGACCTTCCCAGTGAAAATGATCCCTCATAGTGTGTAATGCTTCCCCAAAGGAGTAGTTTTCAGGGGGAGAAGCTGAGGGAATGGAATCCTCTGCATCAGAATCTTCATAAGGAGGAAAGGAGTAATCTTGGTCCTCAGAGGAGCCTGAGGAAATAGACACTTGATCAGAGGAGGCATAATCTTCCTCTTGTCTAGGCCTTTTGTCGGGGGGGGGGGGGGATTGGGAATCCCTGATTAAAGAGATCAAATCTTTAGCCATTTTAAGCATCTGTTTCTTAGACATGGGGCCTTGCACTGGAGACTGAAGTGCAGTCTTTTTTGGTTTAATAGGAGTCTTAAGCTTAGGATACGCTTTTATAGTGAGCGTCGGTCTGAAGACACCTTCAGAAACCGAAGGTGTTTCTGCAGCACCGACATCTCTTTCTGCAATGTCATCGGTAGGGGCTAAAGAAAATGGCTGCGTCGGCCTAGTACTCTCTGCCAAAGGCTCCGAAGCGGTCTTGGGGTCCAAATCTGAGGTAGCCAGGGGCTGCGCAGGAGCCTCACTGAAAACCGGTGAACCGGAGACTGGCCCAGCCGAGGCCTTGGAGTCTGGCTTGGGTCTAGGCTGCTTGTCCTTATCCTTGCGTTTTTTGTGCACGCCGGTAGTCGGTTGCTCTGACAGCATTGTGTAGTTAAATTTTCTACCGAAGTAGTGTCATGCGAAATCAAAGCGTCTTTTTATAGTATGCTTATTGAACCTAGCACAAAAGCGACAACCAGTGACGTTGTGGTCTGGGCCTAGGCAAGGTATACAATAAAAATGAAAATCCTTATGAGGTAATTACTTCCCACAAGAAATACAATTGTTAACTTTTTCTGACATCGATCTGAGGCAAGAAAAGTTTCCCCAACTGGGTACTTAGCTTTATTGAAGACTTCGGATCTGAAATTCGACTTCGAAAATCTCAGGAGTCGGCCGACCGGCACTTGCGAACTGCTTCTGCTTCGGGCACCGCGCGGCAAGAAAGACTGAAGAAAATGGCGTCGGATGCATCATATATACCCCTGGCACACTGACGTCAGGGAAGAAGCGACAGCAACTGACGCCGGACCAAGACTTTGGAATTCAGGCCGACTGCGGGACCGCCTGATGACAAAACCCAAGTGTGATGACTGCAGCAGGGTAACACAATGAATATCACCCCAAGCAAAAAGCAAATACACATGATAAAGCATGCCAAACAGAAAAGATAGATAAAAGTAAACAGAGGTCAGGGGGCTGGAAGGAGAGTAAAGTACAGTTGTGTACACATCATAAATGTAGATGTTCGAGTATATTCACAGTTGCAGTCATCATATTTGGGTTATCTGCTTGCAGGAGCCCTGAGTCAGCCTGATTAACAAAGTCTTGAGTCCTGTGTCGGTTGTGGTCCCTTCTACCGTGACGTCAGGTCATCGGGGGTATAAAACATGCAGCCGATGCCATTACATAAGTTTTTCTTGCCCCAGATGTCAGGAGCCCCCCCAATGGGAAGCAATTAAATCTAGAAATATACAAGGTTATACCTCCAACAAAAAAGCAAATACACCAAAAAGCTTTTGAGCATAGTAAAGGAGGGCAGAGGTATAGCCAAAAGAAGTAAGGGGGCTGGAGGGAGGGTAACCAGGACTGCAACAGTGAATACACTAACATCTACATTTATGGTAAGTGTACACGACTGTACTAGGTTCTTCATGTTTCACTGTTGCAGTCATCACATTTGGGTAGGCTTCCAAAGGTAAGGATGGGAGGAGGAATTTAGATAGCATTAAGACCAGCTTATAAGGCCCTGCAAGACTGGGTTCCAGTTTCCATTCGTGTGGGTCCATGAGATTTAAGTCATCTGCCAGTGAATTTAGTTTGCCTGGCAGGAATTGAGCTTGTAGGTTCAGTTGGTTGCTCAAGGCTGTGTTCCACAGAGCCATGGCTAGTCTGCAGAGTGGGTAGGGATGGGTTTCCCCCTGCTTATATACCATATAACTGTGGTGTTGTCTGTCTTTACCAATAGTTGTCCTGGAAGAATAAGGTCTTTGAAGGCTGTCAAAGCATTCTGTACAGCTAACATTTCTTTTTGATTGATATGCAGGTGCATCTGTATTGGGTTCCATTTGCCCTGAATGCACTGCGCTGCCATGTGAGCCCCCCATGCATAGTCTGAGGAGTCTGTTAGGGTTTGGGCAGCAGGGGTTAGAGTGAAAGGGAGTCCCTTGTTGTGGTTGCAGGCCTCTGCCCACCAAAGGAACTCTGCCCTTAGGCAAGGGATGATAGGAATCATTGTTTCCAGGTCCTGAGAATACTGACACCATAGACTTTTAAGATACCATTGAAGTTTCTTCATATGTAGTCTTGCATATGGAATTAACAGAATGCAAGAAGCCATGAACCCCAGGACTAGCAGGATTTTCCTTGCAGATAGTGTTATTTTTTTTTTGTGGCGAGCAGGTTGAAGTAGGTTGTCAAATAAACTTCTCTGGAGTGAGGAATGCAATCCGGGAGGTTGTGTTCAAGCTTGGGTCACAGGAATATAATCTGTTGGCAGGGAACTAGGTGTGATTTCTTCTTGTTGAAAAACAACTATCCCTGAATGGGTGCTGGTTATGTTGTTTGCACAAACCAGAAAACCTTTTCCCATTTAGTAATGCATGATTTTATAGTAGTAGGCCATCAGTAAAAGGTGTCTAAAAGAATGAAGACCCTATCATCCAGGTAGTCAATTGAAGTCGACTTATCTCACAGTATCAAATACCCTTATTCTTGTGTGATTAAATCCAGTCAGAGAATAAGGTGGTAGTAATTGCCCCTGGCCATTTCCAAATTAAGGGAGAACCACGGCTGTCTGGGCCAGAATGGAAGCAACACAATGCCCTGAGGGCTTCTCTGTCTAACTTCAGACGTACCCTGGATAATCGAGAAGAGGATGAAAAAGCATACACAACATTCCTGTCCAAGGAAAATAAATGGCATCTGTCTTCCAGGCCTTCCTGTAGGATTCCTAGAACAGAACCTTGCCAGTTGATTGTTTAGAGGACACAGAGGTCTAACTTGAGGAACTTAGATCAAACCTTGGAAGACCCCTGATCTAGTTTCCACTGTTGAGGGTCTGCCGACGTCCTGCTCAGCTTTGTCTGGCACACAATTTCACTCTCTTGGAAGGAAGGATGCCAGCAGAGGGACATTCTACTGTGACGTTACATCCTAAACTAACACAGCTAGTCTGCAAAGAGGATACGACCTGGTAACCCCTTGCTTGTTGATGTGATGCATGATTGTATTTTTGTCTGTCAACACTTGAAGGGATCTAAGTGGCCAAAGATGGTTCAAATAGTTGAGAGCTTTGATGAGGACAAGCATTTCATTGATATTTATGTGCTTGTGTCTATCCTTTGTGCCCCACAACCCTTGCACTTTTACCCCTCCTGAAACTGCTCTCCAAGCAAAGCCCAAAGTGTCTGTGGCAGCTGACTGCTTTGAAAAAGGGAGGGAGAATGGAGATCTGGATTTAAGGATATGTGTTGGTCTCTATCAAAAGATTTCACTTCTGACAAACCCTTGCAATGGAATTTGAAAAGAAAGGCTGCTGATGCTAGGATGACAAGAGATTTAAGATACCATTGTACCCTTTTCATATGGAGTCTTGCCAGGGGTATCATGAAAAACAGATTCCATAAAACCCAAAAATCTTGACGTAATCCCTCACAGAGACAAAAGTCTGAGTGGGAAAAGTACAGTTGTGTACACTTACCATAAATGGAGATGTCAAGAGTGTATTCACTGTTGCAGTCATCACATTTGGGTTATCTGCTTGCAGGTAGCCCTCAGCCGGCCTGAATACCAGAATCTTCGGATTCCTGTGTCAGATGCTCTCTCTTCCATGGCGTCAGGTCGTCAGTGGTATAAAACATGCAGCCGATGCCATTACATCAGTTTTTCTTGCCTCAGATGTCAGGTGGCCTCACAATGGGAAGCAATTATATGTTATGGTACACCTCCATCAAAAAGCAAATACACCAGAAGACTTAAATATACCAAACAAGAAGGAAAGGTAGCGCCAAGAGAAGTCAGGAGGCTGGAGGGAGGGTAAAGTACAGTTTTGTACCTACCATAAATGTAGATGTCCGATAGGTATGCATCTGCAGTCATAACATATGGGTTGTCCTGCCTCAGGCAGCCCTTCGGTCGGCCGGATTCCAAAGTCTGGGTCTGGCCTCGGCTGATGTCGCACTTTCCCCGACGTCAGAGCGCCTGGGGTATAAAAGCATCAGCCGACGCCATTTTCCTCTGTTTTTCTTGCCCCAGATGCCAGGTGCCCTCTACGAAGGCTAAATTTGGATAAAAATGCCAAAAAATTCCAAACATAATGCAAAAATATATACATATATATAAATATACAAAACAAATACACCATAACAGATTCCCCCCAGCTAGCTAATGGAGGGGTAAGCACCCTAGGAATACCACAGAGGGGAAGGAGGGAGGGTAAAAGTACAGTTTTGTACCTACCATAAATGTAGATGTTCGAGGATTCCATTGCTGCAGTCCTTACTATTGGGTATAGTCCGCGTCCAGTCGGCCCGAATACCAGAGTATAAGGCCGACGTCGGTCAGGGCGCATTAGACTGACGTCAGTACGTCAGGGTACTAATGCGCATGACCGACGTCATATCCTCAGTCTTTTCTTGCCCCAGATGTCAGAAGACCCTAAAAAGACAAGGCCCAAAATACCTGCACCAAAAACATGTACAATATATATACAAGAATATATACAAAAATATAAGCATGTAAACTCACCTACACAGCCACCCCTAAACACAGAGGGGAAGGAGGGAGGGTAAATTGGACTGCAGCAATGGAATCCTCGAACATCTACATTTATGGTAGGTACAAAACTGTACTATGTTCTTCGTTTTCCATTGCTGCAGTCCTTACTATTGGGTAGAATCCCAAAGCAGAGGTAAGGGAGGCTGGCAAATCATAAAGAAGTAGGGGCTGACAACATGCCTTGCAAAACAGCTGTGGCAAAACCAGCCCTAGACTTAGAGTAGATAGGAAGGTGATAATGCTTAGAGAAAGTATGCACTGAACTCCAAGTAGCTGCTTCCAAAATATCCTTAGTTGCCACCCCCCTTAGAAATGCTGTTGAAGTGGCAGTAGCCCTAGTGGAATGAGGCCTAATCCCAGCTGGAATCTCCTTGCCATGATGGGAATAACAAAATGCAATGCAAAAGCCAATCCACCTAGAAATAGTTTGCTTTGACACAGGCTTGCCCTGTGAACTCAAAGCAAAAGAAACCAACAACTGCTGAGACTGCCTAAAATCCTTAGTCCTGCTTAAATAATAGCATAATTGCCTGTGTACATCTAAAGTGTGCAAAATCTTTTCCCCTTTATTTTGAGGTTCTGCATAAAACGTAGGCAAATGAATAGTTTGGTTTAAAGCCACACTAGAAACCACCTTAGGCATAAAGGAAGGATTAGTTCGTAATGATACCCTATCCTTATGCAAAATCAAAAGGGCTCTACTGCCATAAGGGCCTGCAACTCAGACACCCTTCTTGCAGAAGTAATAGCCAACAGAAAAGCAGTCTTCCATGACAAGTATTTCAATCCAGCAGTAGCTGCAGGCTCAAAAGGTTGTAGAGTAAGTTTTTCCAACACAAAATTGAGATCCCAAGCAGGAGTAGGAGCTCACGGGGGTCTTATATTCTTTGCCCCTCTAAGAAACTGCTTGAACAAAGGATGCGAAAACAAAGGTGGGTCACAATCATAGTGAGCTGAAATTGCTGCAGCATGAATCTTAATGGAAGAGAAGGACAAACCTTTGTCCAATAACTCAGTAAGATATTGAAGAGCCACACTCAAATTAGGCTCAGAAATCTCCAAATTCTTTGCTGTACTCCAAAATAAAAATCTCTTCCATTTTTCAGCGTACACTCTCCTTGTACTAGGTCTTCTAGCTTCCATAATCACATTTAAAACTTGTTGAGGAAGTTGAGACCTGCTGTGTTTCAACACAGAATATGCCAGGCTGTGAGATGAAGAGAGTGAAGCTTGACATTGAGCAGATGACCGTCCTTCTGAGATAACAGATGTGGAATCAGAGGTAAAGGCCATGGAGGCTTCTTTACCAGACTCCGTAGTAGTGGGTACCAGTGTTGCCGAGGCCAATCCGGAGCTATCAAAATCATCCTTGGCCTGTCTTGTCTGACCTTTAATAGTACCTTTGGAAGAAGAGGCAGAGGTGGAAAGGCATACACATGAAGGTTTTTCCAACTGAAAGACAGAGCATCCACTTTCCAAGCTGTGTGATGAAACCCCTTTGTGCAATACTTTGGCAGCTGGTGGTTTAGTGGAGAAGCGAACAGATCTATGTCTGGAGTTCCCCATGACACTGTCAATTTCTGAAATACATGAAGATCCAGTTTCCACTCGTGGGGATCCATGATTTGTCTGCTTAACACATCTGCTAAGGAGTTCTGTGCTCCTGGCAGAAACCTTGCCTGAAGAGTTAGTTGCAAGCTTAGCGCAGTCTCCCATAAAATCATTGCTTGCCTGCATAGAGGATAAGAATGTGTTCCCCTTGCTTGTTGATGTACCACATGACAGTTGTGTTGTCTGTTAGAATCAACACCTGCCCTGGAAGAAGTAACTCCTTGAAAGCCATTAATGCAAACTGGACTGCTAACATCTCCTTCATGTTGATATGTAGATGCTGTAGTCTGGCAGGCCACTTGTCTTGTATCCACTTTCCATTTAGATGAGCTCCCAAGCAATGTCCGAGGCATCTGTCGTTAAAATCTGACTTGCCTCTGGCGGGTCACAGAGAGTCCCTTGTTTAGGTGACATTCCTGAGCCCACCACAAGAATTCTTTTGAAGGCAAGGTATTATTTGAATGACAGTGTCCAAATCCTGGCAGTGCTGTGTCCATACATTTTGAGATACCATTGTAGCTTCCTCATATGCAGTTTGGCATTGGGAAGCACCAGAATACAAGATGCCATGAACCCTAATGCTTGAAGGACTGTCCTTGCAGTCAGCATGGACTGATGAGATAGTTGATGGAAGTAAAGTGACAGACTCTTTTGTTTGTCCGGGGTTAAAAAGGCCATCTGGGCTGCTGTATTCAGTCTCACACCCAGAAAGCACATGTCTTGAGAGGGTACTAGACTGGACTTTATTTCGTTCACAGAATACCCTAGGCATCTTAGCACTGCTATAACATATTCCAGATGCTGTAGAAGGTCTTCCTTTTCTTGAGCCAGAATCAGGCAGTCGTCCAAGTAAGGATAGATTTGAATTCCTTGAAGCCTGAAGTAAGCTATCACTGGAGCCAGAACCTTTGTGAATACTCTGGCAGTAGATAAGCCAAAGGGCAATGCAGAGAACTGATAATGAGAATTTCCAGCTCGAAACGCAGATACTTCCTGCAACTTAGCCTTATAGGCACATGAAGGTAAGCTTCCTTGAGATCTAAAGTTACCATCCAGTGATCTTTGCCCAGCAGAGGTAAAAGCTGTTGTAACGTCAACATCTTGAACTTGGGAATGTCCAAAAAAGTGTTGAGGAGAGATAAATCCAAAATTGGTCTCCACGTGTTCCCCTTCTTTGGTACTAGGAACAGGCGAGAGTAAAATCCTAGGCCCCTTTCTGATACAGGGACTGGCTGAATGGCCCCCATCTGGAGTAACTGAGAAACTTGCTTGTGAGCCTCCTTTCTTTGTGGAGGAGGAACGTCTGGCATGCCTTTGAAAGGGGGCATTGTATGGAAATAAAATCTGTAACCGTGGTGAATGATATCCAACACCCATTTGTCTTGAGTAATTAAATCCCAATTTTCTTTGAAAAGAGACAGTCTTCCTCCCAAAGGAGCTGCCAGGCGAGAATCTACTGGCAGCTGAAAAGACAGGTCATTGGGTCTGTTTACGAAAGGACTGACCCCTGCCCTCACCAGAAGTCTGAGCAGGTGAACTCCTGTTCTAGGCCTAAAAGAACCTTGAGCCCTGCCCTACCACGTCTAGACCTACCCCTAGACTGGGAATCATAAGCAGGATATGTCCACCCCTTAGCAGGCCAATTTCTACTAAACTTCGGTGGCTGCACCTGCAAAAATCTTTAACAGTTTGCATAGACTTAGCCTTGTCCTCCATTTTCTTTAAAACTGCTTCCACAGGCGATCCAAACAACACATCAGACTGTAAAGGAGCATCCAAAATCCTTGTCTTAACATGCTCAGCTAAATTCTGATCCTTCAACCAGGCATGCCTGCGAAGAACAGAACTAGTAGCAGCCACCCTCGAGGAGGCCTGTACAGCATCAAAACCACATTGCAAAGAATGCTTACCCACTTGTTCAGACACATGAACCAAATCCAGCAACTCTTTACACTCAATACCTTCCGCCAAAGCATCCACCTTAGATTTCAATTGTGAAAGGAGATAATTCTGATATTTTAGCATGTGAAACTGACAATTCAACGCTCTCATGGCTAGAGTGGAAGAAGTATACACTTTCTTTCCCCACCTATCCAAAGCCCTTGCCTCTTTATCAGTGGGAACAGGATTTTTAACCACAGAAGCCTTAACACCTTTAGGCCCTTGAGAAATAGTTTCTGGGTCCGCCCTAGGACTCTTAAACAAATACTTATGAGCTTCGGGCACCCTATAATACCTATCAGGCTTAACAGGAGCAGGAGGCAAAGAGTCAGGGTTCAGGGAAGCCTCTGCAAAAACATCCCCCACCACATTCTACACAAGAGTAATAGCTAAGGGCCTATGCGGGGGTAAAACAAGAATTCCCTAAGCCTTTTCCTGGAATCAGAGTAATCCTGGCCTTCCCATTTAAAGTGCTCCCTCATGGAATGCAGAGTCTCTGAAAATGAGAAATCCTCAGGAGGGAAGCTGTAGGAGTGGAATCATCCACATCAGAATCAGAATAAGTAGGATACTCCTGCAAGTCTTCCATGAAGACTCTGAAGCCTCTGAACACTGTTCAAAACTATCAAACTCCGGTTCCACCCTAGGCCTCTTATCAGGCGGGGGCATAGAACCTCTAATCATAGTAATCAAATCTTCTGCCATTTTAAGCATATGTTTCTTGGGTACAGAACCCGAAATGCTAGGAGAAGCCCCACTGAAGCTGAACTAGGCCTACCTCTCAAAGAAGTTTTGGCAACAGAAGGAGAGGCTCTAACTACCTTGGGAAGAGAGGGAAGAACAGTTACCTGAGAAGCCCCCTCAGCCTGGCCTACCTCCTGGGAAGGCACATCCTGTAACAGTAAAGTTTCTGCCTGAGACTCCATGGAAACTCCTGGCAAAACCTCTGGCTCCACTGAGCCTTCTAAAGAACCGGCGTCCGGGACTGCGGTTCCTCAACCCTAGGCTTCACTGTTTTGTCCTTACGCTTCTTGGGCGAAGCGGGCGTCGGAGCATCCGGCGGCATTTTATAATTGCAACGCTTCCCAAACACTAACCTGGCACAGTCTAACCTCCTCTTAATAGTGCGTTTGTTAAACCTAGCACAAGGCGGCAACCAACAACGTCGTGCTCAGGCCCTAAACAAGGTATACACAAGGTATGGTAATCCCTATGAGGTATCTGTTTCCCACAAGAAATACAGTTATTCACTTTTTCTGACATCCGGTAAAATACTGAGGCAAGAAAAACCAAAATGCTCCCAGCGGTACTTAGCCAACTCTGTTTCGGTCTGAAACTCCGGTTTCGGAAATATTTCAGAACGCCAACCTGCACTCGCAAAACTGCTTCTGCATCGGACCATGCGGCAAAAAAGACTGAGGATATGACGTCGGTCATGCGCATTAGTACCCTGACGTACTGACGTCAGTCTAATGCGCCCTGACCGACGTCGGCCTTATACTCTGGTATTCGGGCCGACTGGACGCGGACTATACCCAATAGTAAGGACTGCAGCAATGGAAAACGAAGAACATCCTGACTGCAGATGCATACCTATCGGACATCTACATTTATGGTAGGTACAAAACTGTACTATGTCCTTCAAGGATGCATCTGCAGTCATAACATATGGGTAGAATACCATAGCCAATCTGGGGGTGGAGGTACTAAGAAAATGATGGTGTAGATAAGATACCCTGCAGGACTGCTGTAGCAAAACCTGCTCTGGATCTGGAGTATAGAGGTAAACTGTAATGCCTGGCAAATGTATGCACGGAGCTCCATGTAGCAGCTTCTAAATTGTCCTTGGTAGCCACCCCTCTTAGGAAGGCTGTAGTGGTGGCTGTGGCTCTCGTGGAATGAGGCCTAATATTCACAGGAACAGTCTTTCCATGAAAGGAGTAGCAAAAGCGAATGCAGTTTCCTATCCACTTTGAAATTGTCTGATTGGAAACTGCTTTTCCTTGTGCCCCAGCAGCATATGCTACAAACAGTTGGTCAGTCTTTCTGTAACTTTTAGTTCTGTCCAAATAGTAGCGTAATTGTCTGTGTATATCCAGAGTGTGTAGAAGTTTCTCCCCTTTATTTTGTGGATTTGGGAAGAATGTAGGCAAGTGAATTGCTTGGTTCAGGGATACCCTAGATACCACCTTTGGCATAAAAGTAGGATTGGTTCTTAATGAAACTCTGTCTTGATGAAAAATAAGAAATGGCTGCACTGCCATTAAAGCTTGTAACTCAGATACTCTTCTTGCTGAAGTTATGGCCAGAAGGAATGCAGTTTTCCAAGACAGAAACTGTGGATCCGCCGATGCTGCTGGTTCAAAGGGAGGAAGTTTTTCCAGCACAAAATTAAGGTCCCAAGTAGGTAAAGGTGGTCTCCTTGGAGGATTGATGTTTTTGATTCCTCTGAGAAATTGTCTTGAGAGGATGCGAGAAGACAGGTGGATTTACATTGTATTCTGCTGAAATTGCTGAGGCATGTATCTTAATGGAAGAATGAGACAGGCCATTGTGGAACAATTCTGCTAAGTATTCCAGTATGTGTGCCATGCTCATCACCGACACATCTAGGCCTTTTGTTGTGTTCCAAATGAGAAATCTTTTCCATTTTGCCGAGTATGCCTTCCTTGTGGAGGGACGGCGAGCTTCCATAATAATGTCCTTTACCCTCTAGGATAAGCTGTTCTGAGTAGGAGTCATGGTTTTCTCCAGGCAGTCAGTTGCAAGGTTTTTAGGTTGGGATGCAGGATCTTGAAATTGTTCTGCGTCAGAAGAAGTGGCCATAGGGGGAGAGGCCACGGTTTTGTCTGTGATAAGCTCTTCAACAGTGGGTACCAGTGCTGCCTTGGCCAGTCTGGAGCTATCAGAATCACTCTTGGCTGTTCTGCCCTGATCTTCAGTAAAACCTTGGACATTAATGGAAGTGGTGGGAAAGCATAGACTTTTCGAGCTTTCCAACTGAAAGAAAGAGAGTCCACCTTCCATGCTTGTGGGTGGTATGTCCTTGAGCAAAAAATTTTCAGTTGATGATTGTGGGGTGAGGCGAACAGATCTATCTCCGGCCTTCCCCATGTTTGTGTTATGAGTAAGATGATGTCTGGGTGCAGCATCCATCCGTGTGCATCCATGGTAGTTCTGCTTAAGCTGTCTGCGAGAGTATTGTCTTTCCCTGGCACAAACTGGGACTGTAGTTGTATACTGAGTTTCAAGCAAAGTTCCCATAGATTCATGGCCAGTCTGCAAAGAGGGTAGGAATGCATGCCTCCTTGCTTATGTACCACATGACTGTGGTGTTGTCTGTCCTTCTTAGCAGGTGGCCCTGTTGAAGGAAAGGTTTGAAGGCCTTGATTGCGTGTATTATTGCCAGCATCTCCTTTTGGTTTATGTGCATGCGTAGCTGTCCTTGAGACCATAGCCCTTGGATACATTTGTCCTCCATGTGTGCTCCCCAACCTCGGTCTGAGGTGTCCATGGTGATGATTTGGTTTGCTTTTGGTTTGTTGAAAGGCAACCCTCTGTTGGACTGGCAGGCTTGAGCCCACCACAGAAATTCCTTTGGAAGGCAAGGGATGAGTGGAATCAAAGTTTCTAAGCTGTGACTGTGCTGAGTCCATACACTCCTTAGGTACCATTGCAATTTTCTCATATGCAGCCTGGCTTGTGGAATTAGAATTATGCAGGATGCCATGTAACCCAGGGCCTGCAGGATTTTCCTTGCAGTCAGCTAAGTTTGTCTTGTTAGATTCTTGAAGTAATCTGGAAGTTGTTTTTGTTTTTCTTCTGTGAGAAAGGCCATTTGGGTGGTTGTGTCTAGATTTGCCCCCAAAAAGGTTATTCTTTGGGATGGAACAAGTCTTGATTTTTGGATGTTGACTGTGTATCCCAAGGCCTGTAACAGTTGGATGGCATAGTTCAAGTCCTTTAACAAATTTTCTTTGTTGTCCGCTTGTATCAGGCAGTCATCCAGATATGGGTAGATTTGAATCCCCTGAAGTCTGCAGTGTGCAATTACTGATGCCAGGCATTTTGTGAATACTCTGGGCGCAGTAGATAAGCCAAATGGCAATGCTAAGAATTGATAATGCTCTGATCCTGCAAGAAATCTGAGGTGTCTTCTGCAACTTTGCCGAATTGGGACATGCAGGTATGCCTCCTTGAGATCTAGAGTCACCAGCCAAGACTCCTTGCCAAGCATGGGAAGAAGCTGCTGTAGGGTCAGCATCTTGAATTTTGGCACAATGAGGTAAGTATTTAGTGCGGACAGGTCGAGAATAGGCCTCCATTGATTTTCTTTTCTTGGAACAAGGAATAATCTGGAGTAAAATCCTTGGCCTTGTTCTGAAAGAGGTACCTTTTCTATGGCTTTCATTTGTATTAATTTGGTGATTTGCTTCAAAGCCTCTGCCCTCTGATTTGGTGGCAGGTTTGGCATTCCTTTTCCTTTTGGCAACGTGTGGAAATGGAACCTGTATCCTTTGTCTATTATTTGCAGTGTCCATGAGTCCCTTGTAATGCAATGCCAATTTTTTGAAAATAAAGAAAGCTTTCCGCCCAAAGGTGCTTCTAATTGAGCCCTGGTCGGTGGAGTCAAAATTAAGTCATTGAGTCTGTCCTGGAGCAGCAGTAGTAGTAGTTGTTCCTGCACTACCTCTCTGGTTGGGAGGCTGCCACTGACGGCCTCTGTAGGAGCCTCTGGCTTGCCCTCTACCTCTGGCACGCCTGTTCCTGCCTCTCTGAGATCTGTCTGAGTCCGGAAAGGACCAATTCTTAGTAGGCCAATTTCTGCTGAATCTCGGTGGTTGTACCTGCAGAAAGTCCTTGACTGTTTGCACAGATTTTGCCTTTTCTTCAAACTTCTTTAGGACCTCCTGAGCCGTGGAACCAAATAATTTTTGTTTTTCCATTGGAACATCCAGGAGCTTAGCTTTAACATGATCCGGTAGAGATTGCTCCTTCAACCAGGCATGCCTTCGAATAACTGCCCCTGTCATAGCTGACCTACATGAAGCTTCCAGTGCATCAAAACCACACTGCAAAAAATGGCTGCTAACCTGCTGTGAGTTATGTACCAGATCCTGAAGTGATTTACGGTCAAGGGGTTCAGAGGAGGAGAGTTTCTTGTACAATTCATCTAACAAATACTCTTGGTACTGAATCATATGAAATTGACAATTTAATGTCCTCATGGAAAGAGTTACAGAAGTATAAACTTTCTTTCCCCATCTCTCTAAAGCTCTAAGACTCCCTTTCAGAAGGAAGAGGATTTTTAGCAGTGGCAGCTGCAACACCTTTTGGGCCCTGGGAAATAGTTTCTGGGTCTGCAGAGTGGGCCTTGTACAAGTGTAGATGAGAATCCGGGACCCTGTAGTACCTATCAGGTTTGGCAGGAGCCGGAGGGAGAGAATCAGGGGCTGTACTAGCATCAGAGTACACATCATCAATAACATTCAAAACAGGAGGTATAGCTAAAGGCCTATGCTGAGGTAAATGTAAAAAGGTCCTTAATCTCTTTCTAGAATCAGAAAATTCCTGGCTCTGCCACTGAAAATGTTCTCTCAGAGTGCAGTGTCTCACCAAAAGAAACCTCTTCAGGAGGGGAGGCCGAAGGAATAGATTGTTCAGCATCAGAATCCTCATAGGCCGAATAAGCCTCCTGCTGGTGCTCTGACAACACGGATTCATCCGTAGACTCATCTGAAGAGTGGGGGTCAGAGGGCTCAACCCTATGCCTTTTGTCTGGTGGTGGAAGAGAGCCCCTGTCCGGGTGAGGTTGAGAACCTCTAATTAAAGAGATAAGATCCTCTGCTAGGCTGAGAATCTGAGTGTCTGTAGAAGGCCTCTGAGAGGTAGTCTTGGGAGGCAAAGCTTTGGCAAGTTTGGCAGCTTTAGCCCTGGAGAAGGCCTTAATGGACATGGATGCAGGGGGTCTGGCTGCACCACGTGCAGGAGTAGACTTGTCTAAAGGAATGGCGTCGGACATGTCCTGGACACTGGTTTCCGTAGGTAATTCAATAACAGACTCGGCCAGAGCCTCCATGGCCGAGGTAGTCGGTTGAATGGATTCGGAAGTAGGAAGCACTGAGGACTCTGTTTCAGCCGAAACCGAGACACTCGCGGTAGGCCTGACCGTGGTTTCAGCCGAAACCGTGGGCCGTGAGGGTCAGTCCTTGTCCTTCCGTTTTTTAAACGCATGCGAAGTCGGAGTATCCGACGGCATCTTATACGCAAAATTAGGCCCAAAAAATTCCTCTGCAAACTCCGACTGACGTCTAAGAGTTCGTCGGTTGAAGGAAGCACAGGCAGAGCAAGCCGAGACGTCGTGGTCTGGGCCTAAGCAAGGGAGGCAGTAAGAGTGGAAATCCTTATGAGGTATTTGTTTCCCACAAGTTAAACAATTATTTACTTTATCTGACATCGGCTGAGGCAAGAAAGAGTCCCCAACGGGGTACTTAGCTTTTTCGAAGTCTTCGGTAGCTGAATAACAGGAGCTGGCCGACCGGCACTTGCGAACTGCTTCTGCTTCGGGCACCACGCGGCAAGAAAGACTGAGGAAAATGGCGTCGGCTGATGCTTTTATACCCCAGACGCTCTGATGTCAGGGAAAGTGCGACATCAGCCGAGGCCAGACCCAGACTTTGGAATCCGGCCGACCGAAGGGCTGCCTGAGGCAAGACAACCCATATGTTATGACTGCACATGCATCCTTGAAGGACATCCAGGACTGCAACAGTGAATACACTAACATCTACATTTATGGTAAGTGTACACAACTGTACTATGTTCTTCGTGTTTCACTGTTGCAGTCATCACATTTGGGTTGATTCCCAAAGCTAAGGAAGGGAGGAGGAAGTTAAAGAGCATTATGGCCAGCTATTAAGCCATGCAAGACTGCAGTGGCAAAACCAGCTCTGGATTTAGAAAAAATAGGCATGCGGAAATGCTTGGTGATGTACAAAGATCCAGGTGGCAGCTTCTAGGGTGTCCCTAGTAGGGACTTCCTCTGAGAAAGGCTGCAGAGGTAGATGCAGCCCTGGTGGAATGTGATCTTATCCCCTGTGGGGTAGGTTTACCACGGTGCTTATAGCAGAAATTAATGCAATGGGCTATCCATTTGGAAATGGTTTGCTTTGAGATGGCTTTCCCCTCTGCCCCTGTAGCAAAGCCAACTAGCAGCTGTTCAGATTTTCTGAGAGGCTTAGTCCTGTCCAAATAAAATCTAAGTTGTCTGTGCACATCCAGAGAGTGCAGTATTTGTTCTTTTGTTTTGTGGATTAGGGAAAAGTAGGCAAATGAATGGACTGATTTAGGGCCACAATAGACACCACCTTGGGCATAAAAGGATTGGTCCCGAGGGAAACCCTGTCTGCATGGAAGATAATGAAGGGTTCCACTGCCATGAGGGCCTGTAATTCAGACACTCTTCTTGCTGAAGTGATGGCTAGAAGGAAGGCTGCTTTCCAAGAAAGGAATTTCAACTCTGCTGTTGCAGCTGGCTCAAAGGGCTGGGGGGGCTTTTCCAATACAAAGTTAAGGTCCTAGGCGGGCCTACGTAAGCCTAGCCAACAAGGTTCCCTGGCTTACGCCACCCAAGAAAGTTATTTTCCTGTGCCACTATCAAGCAGAGATACAGAAGTGATCACTGGGGTGTAGTTCCTATTTCCCATCCTCTCATCAAGATTTTTCTTGAAGAGCTAATGAAGAACTTTGCTTGACATAGATGGGTAGCCTGGTCCAGCGTATGGGAAGTCTCTGGGACAAGAATCTATCCCTCCGACAAGTCCTGTTTATTGTGGTGACAAGGTTTAGGTCCGTAGAGCATGTAGCTCTGAGGGATTGGGATTTCTTTAGGTGTAGCGTGTCAGCTCTGGGTTTAACATAGCTTTGTATATTAAGCAGAGATCACCTCGGAGTAGGCGATATGCTACGGAGTGAAGCTGGAGTTTTTTGAGGCGGTCAGTGCAGGGCATTTGTTTGAGGCCAGTAATCCTCTTTAAGAGGTACTTCTGTGGCCTTTCCAGCTGCTGCAGATGTCTTGTGAGGTACATTCCAAAAGGGGCGTTGTACTTTATAATGGGTCTAATGAGTGTCGAGTAGGGGGAACAATGACCTTTTTTTCCTGGATGAGAACCCTTTTATGAGGTGTACCACTTAGGACTTCCTGACTACTGTAGCAATGTGACTATCAAAGGAGAGACTACTGTCCACCTGGGTCCCAAGGTCTCATCACGCATTCGGTGTTAAGTAGATTGCTGCCTATGTGGTAGCTCATGGGTACAGAGTTTTTACCAAAGGGGATGACACTGCACTTTTTGGCACTGAGCTTGAGGCTACGGCTCGGACACCAGGCATCTGTCTCAGCAAGGCCCTTCTGTAGGATGTCCACATCATTTGGGGACTTGACTATGGCTCCTAGCTTGCAGTCATCTGCGAACTCTGTTAGCCAGAGGCCTTCTGTGTTAGCCTGTACTTCAGAGAAGTAGATACCAAACAGGAGAGGTCCCAGGACAGAACCCTGTGGTACTCCACTTGTCACTGCTTTGAGGTCGGATTTGGAGTCTGCAACTTTTACAGTGTGGGTTCTGCCAGTCAGCCAGTTGGCAACCCATCTTGTGACGTAGGGATTTATATCTAGTTTAGTGAATTTAGCTATAATTCCAGAATGGGGGATGGTGTTGAAAGCCTTGGCGAGGTCAAGATAGTCTGTGTGAACCACTTTACCCTCATCTACAGCTTTGGTGACCGCCTCAAAGTCGTCGATCAGGTTCAGGAGGCATGATCTGCCTTTCACAAACCTGAACTGGGTGGGATTCCGAATTTGGAGGTTACAAATGTCTTTGTTTAGGAGTTCCATGATATGTTCCTTGGCCTTGCAGACCAGGCTCGTCAAGTTAATAGGTCGATAGTTCCCGGGATCAGTGGTGGCTCCACCTTTGTGGAGTGGGATAACTGTTGCTGTGCGCCATTCAGTGGGCACAAAGCCTGATGCGAAGCTATTATTGAACATGGTGCTTAAGTGGGGAGCCAGTGCCATGGTTCCAGCAGTGTCATGCTGCGCAAGAGGGGGTACCAGTGCTGGCGTGGCCAGTCTGTTGCAATCAGTATTGTCCTTGGCTTGTCCTGTTTGATCTTTAGCAGAACCTTCGAGAGGAGAGGCAGAGGGGGAAAGGCATAAACTGATGGAGACTATCCCAGGTAAAGGACAGGGCATCCACTTTCCAGGCTTGACTGTGGGGAGTACTTGTGCAGAATTTGTCCAATTGGTAGTTCTGAGGGGAGGCAAACAGGTCTACCTCTGGAGCCCCCATTTGTTCCTCAAGAGGTTGAATATTTTTGGTTCTAGTTTCCATTCGTGTGGGCCCATGAGATTTCTGCTCAAGTCTGCCAGTGAATTTAGCTTGCCTAGAAGGAACTGAGCTTGTAGGTGCACTTGACAGCTCAAGGCTGTGTTCCACAGAGCCATGGCTAGTCTGCAGAAGGTATGAGTGGGTTCCCCCCCGCTTGTTTATGTACCACATAAAGTGCAGTTGTGTACACTTACCATAAATGTAGATGTTAGAGTGTCTTCACTGTTTCAGTTATCACAGTTGGGTCATCTGCCTGCAGGTAGCCCTCAGCCGGCCTGAATACCAGAGTCCTGGATTCCTGCGTTGGATGGTGTCTCTTCCTCCATGACGTCATGTCGTCAGGGGTATAAAACATGCAGCAGATGCCATTACATCAGTTTTTCTTGCCCCAGATATCAGGTGACCCCATAATGGGAAGCAATTACATATTATGGTACACCTCCTTCAAAAAGCAAATACACCAGAAAGCTCAACTACACCAAACAAGAAGGAATGGTAGAGCCAAGAGAAGTCATGGGGCTGGAGGGAGGGTAACCAGGACTGCAACAGTGAAGACACTTGAAAATCTACATTTATGCAAGTGTTCACAACTGTACTATGTTCTTCAATCATCACATTTGGGTCGATTCTCAAAGCTAAGGAAGGGAGGAGGAAGTTAGAGAGCATTAGGGCCAGCTATTAAGCCCTGCAAGACTGCAGTGGCAAAACCAGCTCTGGATTTGGAAAAAATAGGCATGTGGTAATGCTTGGTGAAGTTATGTACAGAGCTCCAGGTAGCAGCTTCTAGGATGTCCCTGGTAGGGATGAGAAAAGGCTGTAGAAGTAGATGCAGCCCTGGTGGGATCTTATCCCCTGTGGGGTAGGTATTCCATGGTGCATATAGCAGAAATTAATGCAATGGGCTATCCCATTTAGAAATGGTTTGTTTTGAAATGGCCTTCCCCTCTGCCCCTGCAGCAAAGCCAACTAGCAGCTGTTCAGATTTTCTGAGAGGCTTAGTCCTGTCCAAATAAAATCTAAGTCGTCTGTGCACGTCCAGAGAGTGCAGTATTCGTTCTTTGTTTTGTGGATTCTGGAAAAAGGTGGGCAAATGAATGGACTGATTAAGGCCACACTAGACAACACCTTGGGCATAAAGGAAGGATTGGTCCTGAGGGAAACCCTGTCTGCATGGAAGATAATGAAGGGCTCCCACTGCCATGAGGGCCTGTAATTCAGACATTCTTGCTGAAGTGATGGCTAGAAGGAAAGCTGTTTTCCAAGAAAAAAAAATCAACTCTGCAGCTGGCTAAAAGGGAGGGAGAGTGAGCTTTTCCAATACAAAGTTAAGGTCCCAGGCTGGAGTTGGGGCTCTCCTGGGGTGGGGTCTTAAATTTTTGGCCCCACTGAGGAATTGCTTTAGCAGGGGGTGAGAGAAGAGGGGTGGTTCAGTATTATAATGTGCTGAAATGGCAGAAGCATGAATTTTAAATGACTAGAAGGATAGGCCCTTGGGGAGCATTTCTGTTAAATACTGAAGTATATGAGTTAAGCAGTTATGCCCATCCCCTGAGTCTGGCTCCAGGAACAGTATATTTTCCACATCTAAGCATTGGATTGTCTATTACTAGACCTCCTTGCCTCCAGAATGACATCTAGCACCTGCTTACTGAGGGATGCTATTCGAGAGTTCAAGGAAGTAGTCAGGCTGCAAGGTTCAGGGTTTGAAGTTGAGGGTGCAGAATCTGGCCCGCCTGCTGGGACAGCAGGGTAGGGGTTTGAGGCAGGTGCCATGGTTCCAGCAGTGTCATGCTGCGTAAGAGGGGTACCAGTGCTGGCATAGTCAAGTCTGGTGCAATCAGTATTGTCCTTGGCTTGTCCTGTTTGATCTTTAGCAGAACCTTCAAGAGGAGAGGCAGAGGGGGAAAGGCATGAACAGAGAAGCTTTCCCAGGTAAAGGACAAGACATCCACTTTCCAAGCTTGACTGTGGAAGGTCCTTGTGCAGAATTTGTCCAATTGTTGGTTCTGAGGGAAGGTAAACAGGTCTATCTCTTGAGTCTGCCATTTGTTCCCTCAAGAGGATGAATATCTTTGGTTCCAGTTTCCATTTGTGTGGGTCCATGAGATTTCTGCTTAGGTCGTCTGCCAGAGAGTTTAGCTTGCTTGGCAGGAATTGAGCCAAGTGCACTTGGTAGCTCAAGGCTGTGTTCCACAGAGCCAGGGCTAGTCTGCAGAGAGGGTACGAGTGGGTTCTTCCCTGCTTGTTTATGTACCACATAACTGTGGTGCTGTCTGTCTTTACCAATAATTGTCCTGGAAGAATGTGGTCCTTGAAGGCTGTCAGGCTGTCAGGGAATTCTATACAGCTAACATTTCTTTTAGGTTGAAATGTAGGTGCATCTGTCTCGGGTTCCATTTGCCCTGAATGTACTGCCCTGCCAAGTGAATCCCCGATGCATAGTCTGATGCATCTGTTAGGGTTTGGGTGGCAGGAGGTACAGTGAAAGGGAGCCCCTTGTTGTGGTAGCAGGCCTCTACCCACCAAAGGAACTCTTGTCTTTATACAAGGAATGATAGGAATCATTGATTCCAGGTCCTGAGAATGTTGACACCATAGACTTTTTAGATACCATTGTAGTTTCCTCATATGCACTCTTGCATATGGAATTAGTAGAATGCAAGAGGCCATGAACCACGGGGCTTGCAGATAGCTGGGTCTTTGTGGCCAGTAGTTTGAAGGAGGTTGTCAAACTTGCTTCTCTGGAGTGAGGAAAGCCATCTGGGAAGTTGTGTTCAAGCTTGCTCCCAGGAATACAATCTGTTGGCAGTGAACTAGAGATTTCTTTTCATTTATGGTGTACCCCAGTGAGATTAGAAGTTTCTTTACGAATGCCAGATGTTTTAATAGCAGGTCTTGGCTTTCTGCCCGAATCAGACAATCGTCCAAGTAAGGGTACATCTGAATATTTCTCTGCCTGCAAAATGCAATGGCTGAAGCTAGACACTTTGTGAATAGCTTGGGCGCAGTAGATAAGCCAAAGGGAAGTGCAGAGAACTGATAGTGCATGGAGCCTGCCCTGAAGCATAGGTATTTCCTGCAAGATTCCTTTACTGGAATGTGCAGGTAAGCTTCCTTTAAGTCTAAGGTTGCCAATCAGGCATCTTTGCCTAGCATAGGAAGCAGCTGTTGAAGTGTTAGCATTTTGAATTTTGGGATTACCAAAAAGGTGTTTAGAATAGAGAGGTCCAGGACAGAATGACAGGAGCAGTCTTTTCTGGGTACCAGGAAAAGTCTTTAATAAAAACCTTAGTACTAAATTATGAACTTATAAACTTGTCCACTTTCTTCTGCTAGGACAGGTTGAATAGCCCTGATACTCAGAAGAGAGACAACCTGATATAGAGCCTCTGCCTACTGATTTGGGGGTAGGTCTGGCCAACTGTTTGGAGTTGGTAGGGTGTGGAAGTGGAATCTGTATCCTTGGGAAACTATATTAAAAACCCATTTGTCCTGGGTAATGAGTTCCCAGTTTTTTGCATGCAGGGTGAGTTATCCTCCAAAGGGAGAAGGCAGTGGAGCAGGGCTTGGAAGAGTTAAGTCATTGTGCCATCTTTTCATAGTGGGATGTCTTACTACTCCCTGCTTTGGAAGTGGGAGCCCCCACTGTTTAGGCCTGTGCATAGCCTGAGACTTACCTAGGTGGGTTTGCCGTTCCTGGGTTTGGACTGAAGGCCTGGAAGAGGCTGGAAAGGACCAATTTATTTGAAGGCCAATGCCTACTAAATCTGGGAGGCTGTACTTGCAGGAAATCTTTAACAGTTTGCATAGAATTAGCTTTTTCCTCCATCTTTTTGAGTATTTCTTCTGCTATGTTGCCTAACAGGCGGTCTTGGTTTAAGGGAGCATCCAGCAATTTAGCTTTAACATGATCAGGCAAGTTTTGCTCCTTAAGCAAAGCATGCCTTCTAAGTACAGACCCAGTGATAGCAGCCCTGCAAGATGCTTCTAAAGAATCCAAACCACATTGAAAAGTATGTTTACCAACTTGTTCTGCAGAATGCATTAAATCCCGTAATTCTTTGTGTTCAGCACAGTCAGGAATCAACATCATTTTCTGTTTAAGTAACCCCATGATATGCTGCTGGTACTGTAACATTTGAAACTGGCAATTTAAAGCCCTAATGGCCAAAGTAGCAGAAGTATATACCTACATATATCAGAAGGGGTAGGGCTTAATGCCCTTTGGTCCTTGGGAAATGGTCTCTGGATCCGCAGTAGGATTCTTGAATAGGAACTTGTGAGAGTCATGTACCCTAATACCTGTCCAGTTTTCTTGGAGCTGGAGGTAAAGTGTCTGGGGAAAGGCTAGATTCCAAGAAAGCATCATTTACAATGTCCAGAACAGGAGGGATAGCTAAAGGCCTGTGTTGAGGGAGGAGTAAGAATTCCCTAAGCCTCTTTTTGTAGTCAGAGTAATACTGGCTTTCCCAGTGGAAATGCTCCCCAAGTGTCTGCAAGGTTTCACCAAAAGAAAAATCTTCTGGAGGGGAAGCAGAGGGAATGGAATCCTCTGCATCAGAGTCCTCATAGGTAGATAAGGGCAAATCCTGGTAATCAGAAGAAACAGAAATATCCAATTTCTGATCAGAAGAATGAGAAGGAAAATTGGTTCTAGGTCGCAGAGGGGGAAGGCTGGCTTCCTTTGGCTTCCCTAATTAATTAAGGTAATAAGGTCTTCAGCCATTCTAAGCATTTGCTTTTTTAGGCATATGAGCCTGAGCATGCGGTCTGGACGTCTGTTTTCTAGCTGTGGGTCGAGTTTTAGGCCTGGATGAAGATGATGGCATCAGTTTAAAATGCAAGTCGGTAGGTCTGAATACACCCTCAGAAGCCAGTGCCTGCACAGCAGCTCCGGACACATCCAAGGTAGAGACATCCGCAGGTTTCATAGTTGAAGAAACATCTTGTGGCATACCGGACTCCGAATGGGTCTCAGCAGAGGCTTGCAAATCTGAAGTAGCGGTATCAGGGGCTGCGAAAGCACCAGAGTACCGGAGTACTGGAGACTAGCTTAACAGAAGCATCGTCGGCAGTTTTGGACTTGTGCGGTCTCTCTCTTTATCCTTAAGTTTTTTCAGAAGAACAGTAGTCAGATGGCTTAAAGCCATTTTGGAGTACTGAGACAGAGTACTAAAATAATTTGCTTCAAAGATAGCCCGACGACGAATAGTTCGGGGGTTGAACAAAGCACAAAACCAACAGAGGGACGTTGTGGTCTGGGCCTAAACAGGGGATGCAGTACGAATGGAAATCCCTGTGAGGTATTTGCTTTCCACAGATAAGACAACTGCTAACTTTTATGGACATCGGTTGAAGCAAGAAAAAGGACCCTCAACAGGGTACTTATCTTCAAGAGTCGGACGACCGGCACTTGCAATCTGCTTCTGTTTCAGGCACTGCACAGCAAGAAAGACTGATGTAATGGCGTCAGCTGCATGTTTTATACCCCTGACAACCTGACGTCATGGAAGAAGAGATGTAATCAGATGCAGGAATCTGAAGACTCAGGTATTCAAGCCGGCCGAGGGCTACCTGCAGGCAGATAACCCAAATGTGATGACTGCAACAATGAAACACGAAGAACATCCTGAGAAACAGATCTCTATAAAGATCAATTTTTTTTTTCCTGTGGAAGAAAAGCTCTTTGAACTGAGATGTCAAGTTGACGTCCTGGGAAAACAATCCTGCATGAAGGAATCAAGAAACACTTTTGAATGTTCTCTTGGAATCCCAGTTTGTGTAACAGATCTCTCACCAAGGAGCAACATTCCTGACACTTTGAAAAAGACTCTGCAAAAATAAGCAAGTCATTTAGATATGGAAAATGTGGATAGCCTGGAGCTGCAATGAGCTACAACTGGAGGTAGCCACTTTGCAAAAATTCTTGGTGTTAATGGATAGTTCAAAGGGTAAAGCAGAGAACTAATGTGTTCCAGAGGCATAAAACCTTATGAAACGTCTGAACATGAAAGAGGAAGACGAAATAACAGGCTATGAAGTGACATTTTGAATTTGGGCACTACCACAAAGTTTTAGAAAAGTAAGACACAGAACTGGTCTCCAAGAATTTTATCGCTTTGGTACTATGTACATCCATGAACAAAAAACAGGTCCATCACTCCTTGAAAGAAAATGTGATGAAGAAAGAGTGGAAAGCAGTCTGACCTGAAGGATGAGGAATGACCCCCTGGAAAGGAGGAATTTCCTCCCACTCCCCACTGTAACCTTGATGACTGATTTTCAAAATCCATTTGTCTGACACTACTTCCAAAGAGAAAAATGAACATAGAACATTTTGAGTTCTTTTCGAAACTCACTTGTCATTTCTTCTTAAACATGTTAAAAAGAAGTTATGTACTCACCATAACGTTCCATCTGAGTAGTTGGACTTCATTTGTCATCAACCTGTGGGAATCTGATCTGGATCGGATCCAAGATGGCAGCTTCACCAGCATCTGATCCGAGCTCCAAGCTCCTCCCCTTACCCATAATACTCCATCTCCTTCCTTCCCTCAAATCAAGTTTGCTACACCATACAAAGACCCGATCCGAAATACCTTACCAACAATGAAGAAAGCACAGTTTTGTACCTACCATAAATGTAGATGTTCGAGTGTTCACCCTGCTGACGTCAGGCAGTCCCGCAGTTGGCCTGAGTTCCAAAGTCTTGGTCCGGCGTCGGTTGCTGTCGTTTCTTCCCTGACGTCAGTGCGCCAGGGGTATACAAGAAGCATCCAACGCCATTTTCTTCAGTTTTTCTTGCCCCAGATGTCAGGTGCCCCCAATAGGTAGGCAATATATATATTGCTATATAAAAATGTACATATAAAAATAAAACAATACCTTCAGGCACAAGCAAATACACCACAGAGGTTGTATAGGATAGAATGGTATAAGTCCAGCTAGTTCAGAGGGGATGGAAAGAGGGTAACCTGGACTGCAGCAGGGTGAACACTCGAACATCTACATTTATGGTAGGTACAAAACTGTACTATGTTCATCGTGTTACCCTGCTGCAGTCATCACACTTGGGTTGAATCCCAAAGCTAAGGATGGGTGGTGGAGTTAAACAGGGTTAGAAGAAGCTAGTAGGCCCTGCAAAACTGCAGTGGCAAAACCAGCTCTAGACTTTGAATATAGAGGTAAGTGATAGTGTTTGGTGAAGGTGTGCACTGAACTCCAAGTTGCAGCATCCAGAATATCCTTGGTTGGCACCCCCCTGAGAAAGGCTGCTGATGTAGCTGTAGCCCTGGTGGAGTGGGACCTAATGTTAGCAGGTACCGTTTTCCCATGATGCGTGTAGAAGAAACGTATGCAATGTCCTATCCATTTTGAAATGGTCTGTTTTGAGATGGCTTTTCCTTGTGATCCTGCAGCATAGGCTACAAAGAGCTGGTCAGATTTTCTGAAAGCCTTAGTTTTATCCAAGTAGTAACGTAATTGCCTGTGAATGTCCAAGGAGTGCAGGAGTCTTTCTCCTGTGTTCTGGGGATTTGGGAAAAAGGTGGGCAAACGAATGGTTTGGTTAAGGTCCACACTGGATACCACCTTTGGCATAAAGGAAGGGTTAGTTCGTAGAGAGACTCTGTCTTGATGAAAAATGAGGAAAGGCTTCACTGCCATTAGCGCCTGTAGCTCTGAGACTCTTCTAGCTGAAGTTATTGCTAGTAGCAGGGCAGTTTTCCATGAAAGAAATTTTAAATCAGCTGAAAAAGCTGGTTCAAAGGGCGGCAGTGTAAGCTTTTCTAGAACAAAGTTGAGATCCCAAGTAGGTGTTGGTGCTCTCCTGGGCGGTCTTGTTCTGAGCCCCTCTGAGGTACTGTCTTAGGAGTGGATGTGAAAATAAAGGAGGATCCGTGTTGTAATGAGCTGAAATTGCTGAGGCGTGGATCTTAGATGAAAAGGAAAGTCCTTTGTGCAACATCTCAGTTAAATATTATAGAATCTGAGGAATGTTGGGATCGAGGGGATTTTGGCCTTTAGCCTGGTTCCAGGCGCAAAATCTTTTTCCATTTGTCTGAATAGGTTTTCCTAGTGCTGGGCCTCCTGGCCTCCAGAATGACATCTATAACAGCTTTGGATAGAGGTGTTGGCTGGTTGTTTAGGTAATTTGCCATGCAGCCAGGTTTAAAGTCTTGAGCTGGCTGTGTAGAATCTGATTGTCTAGCTGGGTAAGCAGGTGAGGAATTTGTGGTAAAATCCATGGTGGGCCGTGGGCCATGTTCCTTAGAATTGGATACCAGTGCTGGCGTGGCCAGTCTGGTGCAATGAGTATCATTTGTGGCCTCTCTAATCTGACTTTCAGCATACAAGAGGCAGTGGAGGAAAGGCATACACTGTTAATGTTTTCCAACTGAATGAGAGGGCGTCCACTTTCCAAGCTTGTGGGTGGAATGTCCTTGTGCAAAATTTTTGAAGTTGGTAGTTTTGGGAGTTGGCAAACAGATCTATGTCTGGGCGTCCCCATTTTTGAGTTATCATTGCAAATACTTGTGGATCTAGTTTCCACTCTTGGGGATCCATAATGTGTTTTTCTTTCCTGGCAGGAATTGTGCTTGTAGTTGAACCTGGTAAGATGTCTGCCAATGTGTTTTTCTTTCCTGGCAGGAGTTGTGCTTGTAGTTTAACTTGGTAAGACAGTGCTGTGTTCCACAAGGTCACTGCTTGCCTGCATAGAGGGTAGGAATGTGTGCCCCCTTGCTTGTTTATGTACCACATTACTATGGTATTGTCCGTCTTTATTATTAGCTGTCCTGGGTGTAAGAGGTCCTTGAAAGCTGTTAGGGCATTCTGTACTGCTAGCATTTCTTTTGATTGATATGCAGATGCCTTTGATCTGTAGTTCATTTGCCCTGAATGCACTGTCCTGCCATGTGTGCTCCCCAGGCATAGTCCGATGCATCTGTTGTCATAGTTTGCCTGGCTGTGGGTAAGGTGAAAGGCTGACCCTTGTTGAGGTGACACGCCTGTGCCCACCATAGAAACTCCTGTTAAAGGCAGGGAATGAGTGGTATCATTGTTTCCAAGCTGTGCTGATTCCATACGCTTTTCAGGTACCATTGTAATTTCCTCATATGCAGTTTTGCAAATGGTATTAGTAGTATGCAAGATGCCATGAATCCCAAGGCCTGCAGAATTTTTCTTGCAAGGAGTTGAGTCTTTGTTGCCATTATTTTGAAGTATTGAGTCAGCTGTTGCTTGTCTGGCGTGAGATAAGCCATCTGGGCCGTTGTATTCAAGCTGGCACCCAGGAATATTATGTTTTGTGAGGGCATTAGTTTTGACTTCTTTTCGTTTACTGTGTACCCTAGGCAACTTAAAAGGTGTTTGACAAATGCCAGATGCTTTAAAAGAATGTCCTTGCTTTCTGCTTGAATAAGGCAGTCGTCCAGGTATGGGTAAATTTGAATTCCTCTGTCTGCAGTATGCAATTACTGGTGCCAGGCATTTTGAAAAGACCCTGGGCGCAGTAGATAAGCCAAAGGGCAGTGCAGGGAATTGATAATGGGTTGAACCTGCAATGAAGTGGAGGTATCTTCTGCAATTTTGTCTGATAGGGACATGCAGGTATGCCTCCTTGAGGTACAACGTTACTAGTCAAGCATTCTTGCCCAGCATGGAAAAAGCTGCTGTAGTGTTAGCAGCTTGAATTTTGGTACTTGCAGATAGGTGTTCAGAAATGAAAGATCCAGTGGGTTTCCATGCTTTGTCCTTTCTGGGGACTAGAAAGTGTCTTGAGTAAAATCCTTGTCCTTGCTCCTGTGTAGGTACCTGTTGAATGGCTCTCATGTCCATGAGAGCTGTAACTTGTTTTTGTGCCTCTGCCCATTGATTTGGTGGCAGGTTTGGCATTCTTTTTATCCTTGGCAAGGTATGAAAGTGGAATCTGTATCCTTGTGAGACAATGTTTAGGACCCATTTGTCTTTTGTGATGTGCCAGTTGTCTGCAAAAAGTGCTAATTTTCCTCCCAAGGGAGCTGTCAAGAGAGATTTGCTTGGTAGCTTGAGGGTCGAGTCATTGTGTTTGTCTTATGCTAGCTTGGGGCCTGTCTTCCCCTTTCTGGGTAGCAGTAACCCATTGGCGAAGTTTGTAAGGACCTTGTGACTGACCTCTGCCCCTCTGTGATCTGTCAGAAGCTGGAAAGGACCATTTTTTTGTTGGCCAATTTCTGCTGAAAAGAGGGGGTTGTAACTGTAAAAAATCCTTGACCGTTTGCATAGAATTTGCCTTATCCTCCATTTTCTTTAAAACCTCTTCTGCTTTGACACCAAATAATACATCCTGCTGTAAAGGTGCATCCAATAATTTTGCTTTAACATGATCAGGTAGGGTTTGTTCTTTTAACCAAGCATGTCTACGTATGACAGACCCAATAACAGCTGCTCTGCAGGAAGCTTCCAATGAATCAAATCCACATTGTAAAGTATGCTTGCCCACCTGTTCAGCTGCATGCAACATATCCTGCATTTCCTTGAATTCAGACTGTTCAGAATGTGTGCTCATTTTTTGTTTTAAATGAGGCATTAGGAATTGCTGATATTTCAGCATGTGAAACTGACAATTTAATGCTCTCATAGCCAGAGTAGCTGAGGTGTATATCTTCTTTCCCCATCCATCGAGGGCTCTGGAATCCCTTTCAGAGGGCACAGGATTTTTAGCCATAGAAGCTTTAGCCCCTTTGGGACCCTGGGAAATTGTTTCTGGGTCAGCCACAGGGCTTTTATAAAAGGAATTTGAGAGAGTCAGGTACTCTGTAGTATCTGTCTGGTTTGGCTGGAGCAGAGTGTCTGGATTTAGACTAGACTCCAAGTAAACATCATCCACAATGTCTAAAACTGGAGGGATAGCAAGTGGTCTGTGCTGGGGTAGTAGAAGGAACTCTCGGAGCCTTTTCTTAGAATCAGAGTAGTCCTGGCCTTCCCAGTGGAAATGTTCCCTCATGGTATGTAAAGTTTCCGCAAAGGAGTAGTCTTCAGGGGGAGATGCAGAGGGAATAGTCTCTTCAGCATCAGAGTCTTCATAAGGGGGAAAAGCATAATCCTGTTCCTCAGAAGAATCTGAGGAAATAAAAACCTGGTCAGAGGAAGCATAATCCTCCTCTTGTCTTGGTCTTATCTGGAGGGGGATGGGAACCCCTGATTAGGGTAATCAAATCTTCAGCCATCTTAAGCATCTGTTTCTTAGGCATGGGGCCTTGAACTGGAGACTGATGTACAGTCGTTTTTGGTTTTAATGGAGTTTTAAGCTCAGCATAAGATTTAATGGTGAGTGTAGTCGGTCTGAAGACACCTTCTGCAGCCGAAGGTGTTTCTACTGCACCGGGATCTCCTTCTGCTCCGCTGTCGGAAGGGCCTAATGAAGATGGCTGTGACGGCCTAGTACACTCCGCTTGAGAATCCGAAGCTGTCTGGGGTTCCAATTCTGCAGTCGTCAGGGGCTGCGTAGGCACCTCACTGAAAACCGGAGAACTGGCGACAGGCCAAGCAGAGGCCTCAGAGTCTGGCTTGTTCCTAGGCTGCCTGTCCTTATCCTTTAGTTTTTTATGCATGCCGGTCGTCGACTGCTCCGACGGCATGATATAATTAAATTTCCTGAAACTCGGAAAATAAAAGCCACGTCCAACCTGCAAAACGAACCTTTATTTACAAAATGAAGCGCTTTTCGGCTCACAATAGTTAGCCTTCTTCAGAATACAGACAGAATAACTCCTACTCATTTTTATATTAAAAAAGGCGCCAAAATTAAACAATAATAATTAATAAAATAATTAACAATTAGATTTTAAAGGCACAAGTTAGTAAAACTGAACAATGATGCACTGTGAAAGATGTTTCATATTTATATATATATATATATATATATATATATATATATATATATATATATATATATATATATATATATATATATATATATATATATATATGTATGTATAAGTGGTAGACTCAAGAATTAAACCTTATGGATAACTAAACAATAAATTACTTAATCTAGTCTATTATTAAAAATATTAATGACAATAAGAATATATAAAAATACAAAGAATGAGTGAACAATAAATGAAGAATAAAAAATAAAATACTTTAACAATGTATCCCTAAAATAAACAGCCTAACATTATATACACTTTCAGAAAGAAACTTTAAACATTACTTGACTCCATTGTTATAGCCTTCTATACATTATACTACTATTATTATTAATAACGTAAGAAAATTAGTCTTATAAATTAAATTATAATTAAATTTTCTACCAAAGTAATGTCGTGCAAAGTCAAAACGGCGTTTGATAGTTCGTTTATTAAACCTAGCACAAAACCGGCAACCTGTGACGTCGCGGTCTGGGCCTAGGCAAGGAATACAATAAGAATGGAAGTCCTTATGAGGTATTTGCTTCCCACAAGAAATGCAATTGTTAACTTTTTCTGACATCGGACTGAAAGGTTCCCCAACAGGGTACTTAGCTTTATTGAAGACTTTGGACTGAAATTCGATTAGAAAATCTCAGGTGTCATCCAACCGGCACTTGCGAACTGCTTCTGCTTCGGGCACCGCGCGGCAAGACAGACTGAAGAAAATGGCGTCGGATGCCTCTTGGCGCACTGACGTCAGGGAAGAAGCGACAGCAACCGACGCCGGACCAAGACTTTGGAACTCAGGCCGACTGCTGGACCGCCTGATGGCAGGATAACCCAAGTGTGATGACTGCAGCAGGGTAACACGATGAACATCAGGAAAACCGCATAGGCACTCTCTCCTGCCTACCAACATAAGAACATAATAGGTTCATAGGTTTATACTAGGCTATCTGCCCTAAGGCATTTATAAGCCTAGCCCAAATTTTTGTGGCTTACGCCACCCCTTATATGAAAAAATACTGTGCCCATTAGTTTGTTGTGCCTCTGTCCAGCAGTGACACAGAGATGATTCCCGGGGTAAACCTACGATCTCCCATCCACAGGTCTAGATTTCTCTTGAACAGAGTCAGCGAGGTGCTCTGCCTCACATGGACCGGGATTTTATTCCACAGCATAGGGAGTCTCTGAGTGATAAATCTATCCCTCCAGCACGTCCTATTTATATCCGTGCTAAGGTTTAAGTCGCTTGCTCTAGTGGTTTTGGTGGATTTGGATTTTTTGAGGTGGAGCATGTCCATTAATTCCGGGTTGGACATGGCCTTGTATGTCAGGCACATGTCACCTCTGAGCAGACGGTATGCGACTGAATAGAGCTGGAGTTTCTTCAATCTGGCAGCACATGACAGATTTTGGAGTCCTTTATCCTTTTGGTGAGGAACTTTTGGGGTCTCTCCAATTGCTGCAGATGTCGGGTGAGATACATCCCGAATGGGGCATTGTACTCTATCATTGGTCTGATAAGTGAAGAGTACAGGGGAACAATGACCTCACTAGATCTGGATGTGAATCCCTTCATGATCAGGTGGGCAATGTAGAAGGTCTTTCTAACCACTTTAGCAATGTGAGTGTCAAAGAAAGGCCACTGTCAACCTGGGTCCCCAGGTCCCTGATAACCTCTTCTGTGCTTAGTGGATTGCCACCTATATGGTAGCTTGGGGTTACCTTGTTTTTCCCGAAGGGTATGACTATACATTTTTGGCGTTTAACTTCAGGCCATGGCTCTGGCACCAGCTATCTGTTTCCGTGAGTCCCTTCTGAAGGATATCCGTGTCCGATGCACTTTCCACTATGGCCCAGTTTGCAGTCGTCTGCAAACTTTGTCAGCCAAAGTCCTCCCATGTTGGCCTGTACTTCTGAGAAGTAGATGCCAAACAATAGGGGCCAAGGACCGAGCCCTGTGGGACACCACTTGTGACCGGCTTGGAGTCTGACACAGCGCCAGCAACTCTAACCCTGTGGGTTCTGTCCTTAAGCCAGTTTGCAACCCATCTTGTGACATATGGGTTTACATTGAAGCTGGTAAGTTTTTCTACAATACCCGAGTGGGGTATTGTGTCGAAAGCCTTTGCAAGGTCAAGGTAGGCTGTATGGACTGCCTTTCCCTCATCAATGGCCTTGGTGACTGTTTCGAAGAAGTCGACCAAGTTCAAAAGGCATGATCTTCCCTTGACAAAGCCAAACTGTGTCGGGTCCAATGTCTGCAAGTCCCCTATATCTTTGTTTAAGAGCTCCATTATGATCCTCTCCATAGCTTTGCAGACTAGACTTGTTAAGCTTATGGGCGTAATTACCAGGGTCCGTGAGGCGCCGCCTTTGTGGAGTGGGACCACAGTTGCCGTACGCCACTCCTTGGGCACGTATCCTGTGGTAAGGCTGAGATTAAACAGCTGCCTTATGTGCGGGTTTAATTCCTCATTTAGCTCGTGTAGCACACAGCCGGGGACACCATCCGGTCCCATTGATGCTGTGTTTTTAGCTTTAGAGAGAGCAGCTTTCACCTGCGCATTTGAGATGTCCGGGAGGCTACACTCGGCTGGGATAGTTATCTCTCCTTTAGGGGAGAGGGTTTTGAAGTTTGCACTGAACCTGTCTGCCAGTATGTTGGCAATGTCTGTGGGTTCAGTGATTTTTGTATCATTTTGGACTAATTCTGAGCATATCTGGGAGTTTCCACCCAGGTTCCTAACATAGCTGAAATAGGCCTTATGATTGTCCTTTGAATCCATGGCAATTTTTCTCTCAAAATTGGCCTTAGTTGATTTTATGAGTGCTCGTATTTTTTACTAATAATGATCAGGGTGACTTCCCTTTTATGGATTTTGTTCTATCATGTAATAGCTTTCTCCTCTTATTGTAAAGTTTGTTAATGGCTGGAGTCCACCAGACTGGACGTTTGCCCTTTGTGGAAAGAGTCTTGGTTTTATTTGGGATTGCCTAATCCATGCAGTCCTGGAGGTGTTCATAGAAGGCATTTGTAAGGGCTTCCGCAGCTTGGGTTGTGGTTTCCACTGGCTCAGGGGCCTTGAAGGATACCACACCAGTCTTGAGTAGTGTGAAGTTTTGCTTTAGAAGTTCTTCACTATGGTCTTTTTGTTTGGGGTGGGGCGGGATGTGGATTTCCAGTGAGATTAGTTTATGATCAGATCTCACCAATGAGGATATACTTCGGTGTGGAGCATTTTGTCCCCATGTTTGTGACAATGAGATCTAGTATATTTTCTCCTCTCGTGGGAACAGTGACTAGCTGTTCCATGGCATTTGAATTTATGAACTCCAGGAACCGTTGGGCTAGAAAGTTAGGGCTTGAGTAATGTTCCCAGTCTATATTCGGGTAGTTGAAGTCACCCAATATGATGGTGTTTGGAGATACATTTATACCCTCCAGTGTCTTCAGGAAGGCTGTGTGGGGTTCCTGAGTTTGAGAGGGTGGCCTGTAGCATGCTACAATTTGTAGAGCAGTTTTGCCTATGGTTAGTTGCACCTGGATGGTTTCCGAAGCATTGTGCGTTGCCACCAACCTGGAGGTGTGGGTATCCTTTATGAATATGGATACACCCCTCCTTTTGTGGTGTGGTCCGGGTTTTGGGGCGGAATGCATGATATGAGGTAAAACCTAATAGTGCGGGTGCTCTCAGGAGCCTTGAACCAGGTTTCAGTTACAGCACAGACATCGATGTTCTCCATACTGAGAAGGGCCTCAGTGCGTGCATTTTGAGATTTAGACTTCTGGCATTGAGCAGCATTACCCTCAGTTTCTTCCCATTTTGTTTTCTAGGGTGGTAGGTTTAGAATTTGAGCCTTGCCTAAAAAAGGCACTATGGGGGTGGCAAGAGCCTTAGCCAATATCCGGAATCCCAGGGGTGACAGGTGCAAGCCGTCCCTTGCGAAGCAGCGTGGCTTGTCAAGCATGTCATCCCAGGCAGACAGACACTGGATCCCCTTTGAATGACACCAGACATTAAGCCAATTGTTAAAGCTGATCATCTTGTCTCTATATTGTGGCATCATTCTTGGTGAAGGAAGGATACTGCTCAGGGTTAGGGTCATACCTGCCTGGGCTACATAATCAGAGAGCTCCTCTATGTCTCTTTTCATGTAGTCCAGGGAGGGAGAATATCAGGGGGGAAGGAGGGAGGGACGGCTGATTATAAACGAAGTCCAACTAGTCAGATTGGAACGTTACGGTGAGTACATAACTTCATCTGAAGTAGTTAATTTCATTTGATCATCAACCTGTGGGACAGAGTCCTCAGCTACCAAACTCTTGGGTGGCCCTCAGGAAGGATATTTCGGAGCACCCCGGAGCCAAAGGATGCTCTCCTCCTAGATATTCTGTCCAATTTATAATGAAAAATGAAGGTGAGATGGCCAAGTAGCAGAACAAATATCCAGAGACACCCTAGACCAAAAAGTCGCTGATGTAGCCATGGACCTGGTAGAATGGGCATTTATCCTACCTGGAAGTGACATGTCTCTGTCTTTGTAAACCTGAAAGATGCAACATCTGGCAATGGTTACCTTAAAAATTGGTTTGCCCAGAAAAGGTATAGAAAAAAAGACACAAACTGGTCAGAGCCTTGCGAAACGCCTTAGTCTTATGTAAGTAGAAACGTAGCTGTCTATGTACATCAAATAAATGCAATTTATATTCACCCCTGTTCTGAAAATGTGGAAAGAAAACTAAGTAAATTGATTGATATTTGTTTCAGAGGCCACTTTAGGAAGAAAAGTATTAGTACGAAGTAAAATCCTGTCTTTATGGAAAATCATAAAGGGAGGTTTGACAGATAATGCCTGGAGTTCTGACGCACTTCTAGCTGAGGTGATGGCCACTAGAAAGGCAATCTTCCACAACAAAAATTTTAGATCCACAGAACCAGCCAGTTCAAAAGGTGAAGCAACCAAGGCCTGTAAAACTAAAGTAAGATCCCAAGGAGGAGAAGGATCATTTAACTGGGGGCCTTAAGAGAAAATTAACTTTTACAGGAAGCTAACAAAGCCATGTTCTCACCTATATGGAAGTTGGAAATGGCAGCCAATTGAACTTTTACTGTAGATTAGCTAGCGCCCTGCTGGAAAATGTGCGCCAAGAACTCAAGGACCGCAGGGGCAGGAGCCGTGAAAGGATCCAGATCCCTTTGAGAAGCTCAGATCGAAAAACGCTTCCATTTGCTACGGTACAGCTTTCTGGTGGACGATTTATGAGCTGCCATCAGAATAGCTTTGACTGGAGAAGAAAGACCGGGAATCCTAGTAATCAATGGAACTGGAGTGGCCAAGCTGTCAGCTTCATACTGACCAGGTCTGGATGAGGTACACTCGAAGGGTGTGAGATGAGATCCGGTAACGGATGCAAGATCCATGGAAGAACTATCAGATGAGACCAAAGGAAGGGATACCAGACTTGGCGAGGCCAAAATGGGGCAATGAGGATTACTTTGCTCCCCAACCTGCTTGCCTTCTGGAGGAATTTTGGTATGAGAGGTAGAAGGGGGTAAGCATAAAAAGACCGGGAGGCCAAACATGAACCAAAGCATCCCAGGGGGATTCTCCCTGTGGAGGATCAGAGTGAAGAACTTGCTGCACCATGTTGGAGGATCAAAGTGAAGAACTTGCTGCACCATGTTGGAAGGAGATGCGAAGAGATTGCAGCAAGGCCGACCACACTAGAGAAAATCTGCTTAGTTACATAAGGACTGTGAGACCACTCGTAAGGCATCAGGATAGTCCTGCTCACTTTGTCCGCTAGTATGTTGGATTGACCCGGAATGCGAGTTGCTACCAGAAAACAGTTGGTGGAGATCACCCATTCTCACACTCATGGCCTCGCGACAAGGAGGGTGAAGATCTGGTTCCTCCCTGCTTGTGGATGTACCAGACCAATGACATCTGTCTGAATTGCAATAATTACCAGAGGAAGAAAGGCATAAAGGGCCTGCAATGCTAACAGGCCGCCCTCATCTCTAGAACACTGATCTACAACTTGGTCTCGTTCAGGGACCACGTGCCTTGGACTGTCCTGCCTGAGCAATGACACCCCCACTCTAGTTGGGAGGCATCAGTGGTCACTGTGGCTTGGGGAGGGGGTTGCAATAAATGTTCGTCCCTCGACTAGTTCAGAGGAATGTATCCACCAGAGGAGGGACTTCTTGCAAGAGTTGCTTTTATGAATAGGATGCATCAATGGCAGATCTAATAATGACCACTGGACTGCTAGTGTCCACTGCATTACCCACATATGAAGACGAGCACATGGGAGAAGAGTAACGGTGGCTGCCATGGAACCTAGGGCTCGTAATACCACCTCGGCTGAAGGAAGCTGAGACAAAGATCATGGACAGAAGGGGTCGTAATTTTCGAACTCTTGCCAGAGTTAGAAAAAAGTACACTTGTGTACACTTAACATAAATGTAGATATTAGAGTGTATTCACTGTTGCAGTCATTACATTTGCGTAATCTGCTGGCAGGTTGCCCTCAGTCGGCCTGATTAACAGTCTTGGGTCCTGTGTCGGTTGCTGTCCCTTCCATGACGTCAGGGGTATAAAACATGCAGCCGACGCCATTACATCAGTTTTTCTTGCCCCAAATATCAGGTGCCCCCCTAATGGGGAGCAAATAAACATAAAAAACACAAAGGTATACCTCCATCAAAAAGCAAATACACCAAAAAGGTTTTTAAGCATAGTAAAAGAAGGTAGAGGTATAGCCAGAAAAAGTTAGGGGGCTGGAGGGAGGGTAACCAGGACTGCAACAGTGAATACACTCTAACATATACATTTATGTTAAGTGTACACAACTGTACTATGTTCTTCGTGTTTCACTGTTGCAGTCATTACATTTGGGTAGATTCCCAAAGCTATGGTTGGGGAGGAGGAGTTTATAACAGCATTAGGGCCAGCTATAAGGCCCTGCAGGACAGCAGTGGCAAAGCCAGCTCTGGATTTAGAGAAAATTGGTAAATGATAATGCTTGGCGAAAGTATGTAGAGAGCTCCAGGTAGCAGCTTCTAGGATGTCCTGTTAGGAACACCTGTGAGAAAGGCTGCAGAAGTAGAAGCAGACCTGGTGGAGTGAGACCCGATCCCTTGGGGGATAGGTTTTCCATGGTGCTTATAGCAGAAATTAATGCAATGGCTTATCCATTTAGAAATGGTTTGTTTTGAAATAGCCTTCCCTTCTGCCCCTGCAGCAAATGCTACCAGCAGTTCAGATTTTCTTCGAGGTTTAGTTCAGTTCTGTTCAAGTAGAATCCAAGTTGTCTGTGCACATAGAAAGAATGCAAAATCCGTTCCCCTTTGTTCTGTGGATTGGGAAAGAAGGTTGGCAAATGAATGGATTGATTAAGAGCCACAATGGAAACCGCCTTGTGGCATGAAGGATTGATTGGTCCTGAGAGATATCCTGTCCGCATGAAAGGCTCCACTGCCGTAAGGGCCTGTAATTCAGAAATCCTTCTAGCTGAAGTGATTGCTAAAAGGAAGGCTGTTTTCCAAGAAAGAAATTTTAAGTCTGCAGTAGCAGCTGGCTCGAAAGGAGGTAGAGTGAGTTTCTCCAAAACAAAGTTAAGGTCCCAGGCAGGGTTTGGAGCTTCCTGAGTGGTCTCAAGTTTTTTGTCCCTCTGAGATGCTGCTTGAGCAGAGGATGAGAGAAGAGGGGAGGTTCTGTTTTATAATGGGCTGAAATAGCGGAGGTGTGGATTTTAATGGAGGAAAGAGACAGGCCCTTGTGAAGCATCGCAGTTAAGTATTGCAAAATCTGAAGTAAATTGGGTGCTGCTGTGCTCATCCCTAGAGATTGGTTCCAGGCACGGAATCTTTTCCATTTGTCAGCATAAGATTTTCTAGTACTAGGTCTCCTTGCCTCCAAGATGACATCCATCACAGGTTTGTTGAGGGATAAGGGAGAATTTAAGTGATTAGCCAGGCTGCAAGGTTCAATGTTGGGAGCTAAGGGCGCAGAATTTGGTTCTCCTGCTGAGACAGTAGGGAAGGGGTCTGAGGCAGGTGCCATGGAGATAACTGCGACACACTGCGCAGGAGGGTGTACCAGTGCTGGCACGGCCAGTCTGGAGCAATTGAGATCATCCTTGGTTTGTCCTGTTTGACTTTTAGTAGAATTTTGGAGAGCAGATGCAGCGGGGGAAAGGAGTAGACTGATAGGTTTTTCCAAGTGAAGGACAGAGAATCCACTTTCCAGGCTTGTTTGTGGGGGGGTCCTTGTGCAAAACTTGTCCAACTGGTAGTTCTAGGGGGAGGCAAATAGATGTCTGGGCTCCCCCATTTGCTTTCCAACATGGTGAAAATCCTTGGTTCCAGTTTCCACTCGTGTGGGTCCATGAGGTTTCTGCTTAGTCCGTCTGCCAATGTATTCAATTTTCCTGGCAGGAATTGAGCTTGTAGGTGCACTTGGTAGCTCAAGGCTGTGTTCCACAATGCCATGGCTAGTCTGCAGAAGGGGTAGGGAATGTGTACCCCCCTGCTTATGTACCACATAATCGTGGCGTTGTCCGTCTATCAGTAGTTCTCCTGGAAGAATGTAGTCCTTGAAGGCTGTCAGAGCATTCTGTACAGCTAACATTTCTTTTTGATTGATATGTAGGTGCATTTGGTTTAGGTTCCATTTGCCCTAAATGCACTTCCCTGCCAGGTGATCCCCCCATGCATAGTCTCATGCATCTGTAGTTATGGTTTGGGCTGCAGGGGGTAGTGTAAATGGTAATCCCTTGTTTTGGTGGCAGGCCTCTGCCCACCATACGAACTCCAGGCATAAGCAAGGTATGACAGGGATCATTGTTTCCAGCCTGTGAGAACGCTGACTTCATAGACTTTTTAGATACCACTGTAGTTTCCTCATATGCAGTCTTGCATATGGAATTAGAATAATGCAGGAGGCCATGAACCCCAAGGCTTGCAGTATTTGTCTTGCAGATAGCAGGGTTTTTGTGGCCACTTGTTTGAAGTAAGTTACCAAATTAATTTGCTTTTCTGGCGTGAGGAAAGCCATCTGGGCAGTTGTATTCAAGCTTGCACCCAGGAATGTAATTTGTTGACAGGGTACCAGTTGTGATTTCTTTTCATTTACGGTGTACCCCAGACAAGTTAAAATCCTTTTTACAAACGCCAGATGATTTAAAAGTATGCCCTGGTTTTCTGCCTGAATTAGACAATCGTCCAGGTATGGATATATCTGAATATTTCTTTGCCTGCAAAATGCAATAACTGGAGCCAGGCACTTTGTGAATACCCTGGGCACAGTAGACAAGCCAAAGGGCAGTGCAGGGCACAGTAGACAAGCCAAAGGGCAGTGCAGAGAATTAATAATGCGAGTAGCCTGCTTTGGAGCGTAGGCATCTTCTGCAAGATTCCCTGACTGGGATGTGCTGGTATGCATCCTTTAAATACAGAGTTGCCAGCCAGGTGTCTTTGCCTAACATAGGAAGTAAATGGTGAAGAGTCAGAATCTTGAATTTTGGAATCTCCAGAAAGG
Organism: Protopterus annectens; assembly: GCF_019279795.1. Lineage (NCBI taxonomy): Eukaryota > Metazoa > Chordata > Ceratodontiformes > Protopteridae > Protopterus > Protopterus annectens. Next base: position 1,330,478,637 of record NC_056726.1, read on the forward strand.
TGTTTAGAGTAGACAGGTCCAGGATTGGACGCCATGATTTGTCTTTTCTGGGTACCAGAAAAAGCCTGGAGTAGAATCCTTGTCCCTTTTCCTCTTCTGGTACCTGCTGAATAGCCCCCATGCCTAACAGGGAAAGTACTATTTTTTGAGCCTCTACCCACTGATTTGGGGACAGGTCTGGGCCATGCTGGTAACGTGTGGAAATGAAATATGTATCCCTGGGACACTATATTTAAAACCCATTTGTCCTGAGTTATGAGTTCCCAGTTCTTTGCATGAAGAGCAATCTTTCCCCCAAAAGGGGCAGTCAAAAGATAAGTGCTTGGTAATTTTAAAAGGAAGTCACTGAGACGGTTTACCATAGGGGGGTGTCTTATTTCCAGAATTGGAAGTGGAGGACCCCCACTGCTTAGTTCTGAGAGTCTCCTGGGACTGAAACCTGGGTTTTTTGCTGTGTCTGGGTTTGGCTTGAGAGGACCTGGAAGGGACTGGAAAGGACCAATTCGTAGTAGGCCAGTGCCTACTGAACCTTGGAGGTTGCACTTGTAAAAAAAAACCTTTAACAGTTTGCATATATTTAGCTTTATCTTCCATCTTTTTAAGGACTTCTTCAGCCTTGTTGCCAAACAGGCAGTCCTGATTTAAAGGAGAATCCAACGATTTAGCTTTAACATGATCAGGCAAAGACTGCTCCTCAAGCCAAGCATACCTTCTAAGCACTGACAAGAGGCCTCTAAAGAATCAAAACCACATTGAAAAGTATGTTTTCCAACTTGTTCAGCAGAATGCATTAAATTCTGTAAATCTTTATTTTCCACACAGTCAGGAATCATTTTCTGTTTAAGCAGTCCAATGATATGCTGTTGATATTTTAACATATGAAATTGGCAGTTTAAAGCTCGGATTGCCAAGGTTGCAGGAGTATAAACCTTTTTACCCCATCTATCCAGAACCCTGGAGTCTATTAGAAGGGGTAAGATTTTTTGTAGTAGAAGCCTTAATGCCCCTGGGCCCCTGAGAAATAGTCCCGGGATCTGCAACAGAATTTCTGAAAAGAAACTTGTGGGACTCAGAAACCCTACAGTATCTGTCAGGTTTACTAGGAGCCGGAGGCAGGGAATCAGGGGCCAAACTGGATTCCGAGAACACATCAACAATGTCTAGTACAGGAGGTATAGCCAAAGGCCTATGCTGAGGTAGGAGGAGGAGGAAATCCCTAAGCCTCTTTTTTGAATCAGAAAAATTCTTGGCTTTCCCAGTGGAAATGCTCCCTTAAAGTACGTAAAGTTTCCCCAAAAGAAAAATCCTCAGGAGGGGAAGCAGAGGGAATGGAATCCTCTGCATCAGAATCCTTATAAGTAGGCATGGACAAATCCAGGTCATCAGAAGACTCAGAAGAAACAGAATCCTGATCAGAAGATTCATAATCAAGCTGAGCCCTTGGCCTCTTAGAGGGGGGTTGACTACCCCTGATTAGAGTAATTAGATCTTCAGCCATTTTTATCAATTGTTTTTTGGGCATAGGGGCCTGAGCATGTGGCCTAGGCATTGGTTTTTTACACATGGATCGAGATTTAGGCCTTAGTAATGAAGGCAGTGTCGATTTAACATGCAAGTCTGTAGGCCTGAATACACCCTCAGAAGCCGGTGCCTGCACAGCGTCTCCGGACACATCCAAGGTAGAGACATCTGCGGGTTTCATAGGTGAAGTAGCTCGTGGCATGCCAGACTCCGAATGGGTCTCGGTAGAGGCCTGCGAATCAGAAGTAGCAGGTATCAGGGAGCGCCTCACTGAGTACCGGCGAACTGGCGACTGGCTTAGATTCATCGTTTTGGACTTCGGCGGCCTGTCTCTGTCTTTATCTTTGCATTTTTACGGAATCCCGGTAGTCGGATGGCCAATAGATGACATTTCTGGATAATTAAAGAGAGAAACGAAAAATTTAGAGGCAAAAATATACAGATGACGGATAGTGCTCTGATTAACTCATTCACTCAAATGGAGCACAGGAAGTTTGCACTATAACTTCCAATGGGCGGAGCCTAAGCCTTTTGAAAGAATCAAATCATGTCCTCACATTTCAAACAAATGTTCGTATCATTGGAACCATAGGTGTTATGAAAGAAGTATAAATGGCAAACTCGTTAGCTCAAACTATTTTTATAGAGGTAGTATTATTTAGGTTGCAGGTCTTAAACTGAATTTTCTAAGTCACAGTAAGCATAGTAACTATTACATTTGTAATATTTAGTAAACAACTTACAATATCCCAGCAACCACTCAAGTTACACACATACTGACAGCAGCATTTTATTCATCTAGCGTACAGCTTTCTTATGAGACTAAGGAGTTCTGACTGTGTTACTTGGTTGTTCAGATATTTAGAAAAATGTGAAAATTATATCTATATAAATTAATATCATAAAAACAACAGTTACTATCTATTTACCTGCACTAGACAGAGGTCAAATATTAATGCAGTTGAGTTTGCTATTGTGTAAGCTTTGACATGAAATCTTTTAAAATCTTGTACATAGTGTGGTTTTGGAAATATTGATGCAAATATGAATTAGGAATATTTTACACCTAGAGGTGTCAGTAGGAGTTAACTGCAGATGCACCTGGAGATGTTACTAGGATGTAATGAGTTAAATAAAGCACAAAACCGACAGCAAGGTATGTCATGGTCAAGGCCTAGGCAAGGAATACAGTTTGTCTCTTTCGGCTTTTCCAGGTTAGGGGTCGCCACTGCGGAACTCCGGTCCGCTAATGATTGGTAGTTGATTTTTATGTGCAGAGTTACCAGCCTTCAACGAAGGTACGCCCATTCCAGTACGAATGAAAATCTTTATGAGGTATTTGCTTTCCACATGTAATGCAATTAACTTTTACTGACATCGGTAAGGAGCAAGAAAAAGTTTCCCCAACGGGGTACTTAGCTTTAAGTTGAAGACTTCGATTCTGAAACTCTAACACAAAAGTTTCAGGTGCTGGCCAACTGGCACTTGCAAAGTGCTTCTGCTTCGGGCACTGCACGGCAAGGAAGACTGATGTAATGGCATCGGCTGCATGTTTTATACCACTGACGACCTGACGTCATGGAAGAAGGGACAGCAACTGACGCAGGACCCAAGACTTTGTTAATCAAGCCGACTGAGGGCAACCTGCCAGCAGATTACCCAAATGTAATGACTGCAACAGTGAAAGACGAAGAACATCCTTTGTTTGCTACGTATCTATCCTCGCTCCAATGTAGTCTAACACCTGAACTGGGTTTAGAGAAGACTTGGATATGTTGATTGCAATTCCCAGAAAGTCTGACAGTTTCAGGAAATAGTCTCTGGCCTGACAAAGTAGACACTTGGTGGGAGCAGCAACGAGCCAATCGCCCAAGTACGGGCAGACCTGTATCTCCTGAAGCCTCAGATTAGCTGCTAATACTGCCAAGGTGAGACCGAAGGGTAGGGCTCGAAATTGATAATGACTGGCCCCTAGCCGAAAGAGGAGGAACTTCCTGGAGCATCTGTGCATCTTTACATGGTAGTACGCATCCTGGAGATCTACTGAGCACATCCAGTCGTTCTCCTGCAGGTAAGGCAGGATGGATTGTAAAGTGACCATCCGCAACTTCTCTTTGGCAACTAATATGTTTAGGGTGGAAAGATCCAGAATAGGGTCTTGGGTTCCCCCATCTTTTTTGGCACCAAAAAGAACCTGGAATAGATGCCTGATCCGGACTGATCTCGGGGGACGGGCTGGACTTGTTTCCTTAGCAGCTTTTCTATTTCGAGCACTGCTGCCTCCCTTTGCGCAGATGGTACGTCCGGGGATGTGTTTTGGGTGAATGGGAGGAACCACAAAGGGGATGGTATAACCAATGGATATGATTTGAAGCACCCAACGGTCTGTTGACACCAACTACCATGCTATAGGTGCAGCGAAAGACAACCCCCCCCCCCCCCCGACTGCCTCCAGAGCAGAGCAGTCGGGCAACCCCTCAGGGCTGTTGGCACAGGTCTGTCAGAAAATGGTTCGAGAGACAAAATTTCTTGGACCCCACCCCCCCGGCTCTGGGCTGGTGTCTGTCTGGTCCACCTCTACCTCTCAGAGAAGATGACTCCCAACTGTCCCGGGAATACGGAGACTTCCGGAAAGTACAGCAGTCTTCACTTACCATAAATTTAGATGTTTGAGTGTACTCACTGTTGCAGTCATCACATTTGGGTTATCCCTGCCAGGGTAGCCCTCAGCCAGCCTGAATACCACAGAATTTGTATTTCTGCGTCGGTTGCTGTCGCTTGAGGACTGATGTCAGGTCATCAGTGGTATAAAGACAGGCATCAGACACCATTACATCAGTTTTTCTTGCCCTAACCTGTCAGGAGCCCAGGCTCTGGTGGTAGAACCCCACCAGTGGAAAATAAATGCCAATATGCCCCTTGTAAAGAAAGGAGAACAATAAGGAAAAAAAAAGAGAAAGGGGGACGGAGGGAGGGAAACCAGAACTGCAACAGTGAATACACTCAAACATCTACATTTATGGTAAGTGTACACAACTGTACTATGTTCATGTTTCACTGTTGCATTCATCACATTTGGGTAGATTCCCAAAGCTGAGGAAATGGGAGGAGGCAGTCAAGGAAGCTAGGGGCTGGCTAGCAATGCCCTGCAAGACTGCAGAGGCAAACCCTGCCCTGGATTTGGAGAAGAGAGGCAGGTGGGAATGCTTAGTAAAAGTATGAACAGATATCCAGGTTGCAGCCTCCAGGATGGCCCTGTTGGGGACTCCTCTGAGGAAAGCTGCAGAGGTGAAGGCTGCTGTTGTGGAGTGTGTCCTGACCCCCTTGGGGGGAGGCTTGCCACACTGTTTGTAGCAGAAATAGATGCAGTGTGCTATCCATTTGGATATGGTTTGTTTGGAGATTGGTTTTCCTTCTGCCCCTGTAGCAAAGCTAACCAGCAATTGATCAGACTTTCTGAAGGGTTTAGTCCTGTCCAGATAGTATCTGAGCTGTCTGTGCACATCTAGAGAGAGAGTGAAGAATCCTTTCTTCCTTCTTCTGGGGATTAGGGAAAAAAAGGTGGGCAAATGAATGGACTGGTTGAGAGCCACACTACTGGACACCACCTGGGGCATGAAGAATGGGTTAGTTCTGAGGGATACCTTTGTCAGCATGGAAGATGAAGGGTTCCATAGCCATGAGCGCTTGCAGCTTAGAGACTCTTCTGGCTGAAGTGATGGCCAGAAGGAATGCTGTCTTCCAGGAGAGAAATTTTAGCTCTGCAGAAGAAGCTGGTTTGAAAGGGGGCAGGGGGAGCTTTTCCAATACAAAGTTAAGACTCCAAGCTGGGGTTGGTGCCCTAGGTGGTCTCAAGTTGATAGCCCCTCTTAGGAACTGTTTGATCAAAGGGTGTGAGAAAAGGGGCTGCTCAGTGGGGAAAATGAGGAGAAATAGCAGAAGCATGAATTTTTACAGAGTAGTAAGAGAGGCCACTGTGTAGTAAGTCAGCAAAGTAATCCAGGATGAGAGGGAGGGGAGAGTTGTGCCATATTGGCTCCCTTAAGCCTGGATCCAGGTGCAGAACCTTTTCCATTTGTCAGCATAAAACTTTCTAGTGCTAGGGCATCTGGCCTCACAGATAACATCTAGAACCCGTTTACTGAGGTTGGCAGATTGCTTCGGCGTTAGGGAATAAGCCAAGCTGCCAAATTGAGTGCCTGTAATTGGGGATGCATGAATTCCCTTTAGGCCCTTGAGAAATTACCTCAGGGTCAGCAGTAGGACTTTTAAAAAGAAATTTGTGCGAGTCAGGGACTCTATAGTACCGGACTGGTTTTCTGGGTGTAAGAGGGAGGGTGTCAGGAGTCAAGCTAGATTCCAGGAAAACATCCTCCACAACATCCAGGATTGGGGGGGGGGGTGGTGGTTAAGAGTCTGTAGAAGATCTAGAATTCCTAGTCTCTTTTTAGACTGAGGGTAGACTTAACTCTCCCACTGGAAATGCTCCCTTAAGGTATGCAGGGTTTCCCCAAAAGAAAAATCCTCTGGGAGAGAGGCAGAAGGGATGGAATCCTCTGCATCAGAATTCTAAGTAGAGAGGGGTTGCACTGTCATCATATTCAGATGCATCAGAGTCATCTGACTCTTGTTCAGACAAAACTACAGGGGACAGACCTCTTTTCCTTTTGGAGGGGGTAGCATGGCTTCCCCTGATCAGCATGATAAGGTCTTCTGTCATTTTAAGCATTTGAGACTAAGGCAAGGAAGCAGGCCCCGAGAGTGGGACGTCGGTTTCTTGGGTGTGGTTCAAACCCTGAGCCTTAGAAACTTGGCAGTTTTTGAAAGAACGGTAGTCATAAAAGAAGACGTTGGTTTGTGTCGAGAATCAGTAGTGAGGAGGACTTCCTCAGAAGCTGGGGGCCTGCTCAGCAGCTCCAGACCCATCCAAGGTAGAGACGACCGCAGGATCCTTAGTCAAAGAAGAGTTTTGCAGCATACTGGACTGCGAAAGGGTCTCAGTAGCGGCCTGAGAATCCACAGAAGCAGGCATCACGGGCTGCGAAAAGCACCTCACTGAGGACCAGAGAATTGACGACTAGCTTAACAGAAGCATCGTCGGTAGGTTTGGACCTGTGCGATCTGTGTCTGTCTTATCAACGTTTTTTCGGAAGATCTGTTGTCGGATGGCTTAATCAAAGCCATATCGGAATTGGAGGACTAAGCGAAAATATCTGGCTACAATAAGGGCCCGACGACAGACAGTTCTGGCGTTGAACAAAGCACAGAAGCAACAAAGGAGTCGTCGTGTTCTGGGCCTAAAGTGACACAGTAAGAATGGAAGTCTTGGTGTGGTATTTGCTTTCCACGGGCGAGACAATTAACTTTTTCTGACATCGGTTAGTGCAAGAAAAAAGGATCCCCAACGGGGTTCTTAGCTTTAGAAGACTTCAACTTCAATTTGGTAGATGAAACTCTGATAGCGGCCGAATGGCACTCATGTGAACTGCTTCTGCTTCGGGCTCCATGGCAAGAAAGACTGATGTAATGGCATCGGCTGCCTTACTTTATACTACTGATGACTGGACGTTAGTCCTGAAGCGACAGCAACCGACACAGAGATACTAAGCTTCTAGTATTCAGGTTGGATGAGGGCAACCTGGCGGGGATAACCCAAATGTGCTGACTGCAACAGGGAAACACGATCGATTGGGGATGCAGACAGTTTCCTTCCCTCTGGGTCAGGAGGGTTGGGGTCCGAGTGAGATAACATGGTGGCAGTGGGGACAGGCTGCGCAGCAGTGGATAACAGTGCTGGCGAGGTAAGTCTGGAGCAATAAGAACTGTCCTTGTTTTTTTCTCCCTTATTTTGAGCAGTACCCTGGTAATGAGAGGTAGTGGAGGAAAGGCATAGAATGACAGACTGACCCAGGGGAAGGACAGGGCATCCACTTTCCAAGCCATGCAGTGCTGCTCCCTGATGTAGAACTTAATGAGCTGATGGGTGGTGTGGGAGGCAAAGAGGTCGACATTTTTAATGGTGCCCCATTTCTGAGTTATTAGGGTGAAAGTTCTTTTGTCTAGCTGCCACTTGTGTGGGTCCAGAAAATTTCTGCTTAAGTGATCTGCCAGAGAGTTTAGAGAACCTGGCAGGAATTGTGCTAACAGGTGTAGTTGCATGGCACAGGCTGTGTGCCAAAGGGTCATGGCCAGCCTGCACAGAGGGTAGGAGCGAGTCCCTCCCTGCTTTTTGATATACCACATCACAGTGGTGTTGTCTGTTTTGATCAGGAGAGCCCCTGGGGAGAGAAAGGTCCTGAAAGCTGTCAATGCGTGCTGGACAGCTAACATCTCATTTTGGTTGATGTGCAGATGGATTTGCTGTGGGCTCCATTGGCCCTGTATGCACCTGTCGTCCAGGTGTGCACCCCAGGCATAGTCTGATGCATCTGTGGTGAGGGTCTGGGCTGCTGCCCACCAAAGAAAATCTTTCCTGAGCAAGTGATCACGGGTATAAGAGTTACCAGGTCTTGAGAGTGTTGACACCAAAGGCTTTTTAGATACCACTGAAGTTTCCTCATATGCAGTCTAAGTAAATAGTGTGGGAAGAAATAGCCAGGGAATTGTTATGGCTAGGCTTGTACAGGCCCTAGGGCCGATAGCCTAGTACCAACCTATGAACCTATATGGAATGAGTAGAATGCAAGATGCCATGAACCCCAGAGCTTGCAGGATTTTCCTTGCAGATAACTGGGGTCTGGTGGCTAGTTGAGAGAAGTAGGCTGTCAGGCAAGTTTGCTTTTCTGGTGTAAAGAATGCCATCTAGGATGCTGTGTCCAGGTTTGTTCCCAGGAATATAACCCTTTGGGTGGGTACTAGTTTGGATTTCTTTTCAATGATAGTGTACCCTAGGGAGATCAGTAGGGGCTCTACAAAGGCCAGGTGCTTGAACAGCTTTTCCTGTCTGCCTGAATTAGGTAGTCTAAATATGGGTAAATTTGGATATCCCTTTGTCTGCAAAAGGCAATAACCCGAGCCAGACATTTTGTGAAAACTCTTGGAGCAGTAGATAAGCCAATGGGAAGTGCAGAGATCCTGCCATGAAATTTAGGAATTTCCTGCATGATTCCCTGATGGGAATGTGGAGGTAGGCCTCTTTTAGGTTTAGGGTGACTAGCCAAGCATTCTTGGAGAGCATGGGTAGCAGTTGCTGGAGAGTGAGCATTTTGAATTTTGGTATCACCAGGAAGGTGTTTAGAATGGACATCTCAAGGATGGGGTGCCAGGTGCCTCCTTTTCGGGGTACCAGAAAAAGTCTGGAGTAGAAACCTTGGCAGCTTCTGTAGGAACGTGCTCTATTGTCCTCAGAGAGAGCAGGGAAAGGACTTGCTTTTGCACATTGGCACACTGGTTTGGAGGTAGATCTGGGAACCCTTTTGGGGTTGGAAGAGTGTAGAAAGAAAATTTGTATCCCTGGGACAATATGTTGAAGACCCAGTGGTCTCTGGTAATAGTGGCTGAGGTGCTTGCGTGAAAGGAGAGTTTGCCTCCTCGGGGTAAGTGAAGGTGGCCAGAGGGAGGAGGTGGTGGAGGAGAGTCATTGTGAGTTCTTACCATGAGGGGGTGGGCTTAGAACCCTCTGTTTTTGAAGTGGAGGAATTCCACTGTTTCGATCTCTGCATTCCCTGTGGCTGCTGTCTGGGGATGGGGGGGTGGGTCTGCTTCCACGGGGTGTGGGCTGAAATGACCTGGTGGGAGCAGGAAAGGACCACTGCTTGGAGGGGCAATGCCTACTGAACCTGGGTGGGTGGACCTGTAAGAAATCCTTAACTATCTGCATAGATTTAGCTTTTTCTTCCATCTTTTTTAAGACCTCCTATGCCTTAGTGCCAAATAAGTTGTCTTTGTACAAGGGTGCATCCAACAATCTAGATTTAACATGGTCTGGCAAGGGCTGTTCCTTAAGCCATGCATGCCTTCCAAGGACAGAACTGGTGACTGCTGCCCTGCAAGAACCTTCTAGGGCATCAAAACCAGTGTAAGGTGTGCTTAGTTACTTGACTTGCAGAATGCATTAACTCTTGTAACTCTTTAGATTCTGCACAAGCAGGAAAGGAAGACAGTTTTTGTTTAAGGTGTTCTATGGTATGTTGCTGAAATTTTAGCATATGGAACTGGCAATTTAGTGCTCTGATAGCAAGAGTAGCAGAGGTGTATACTTTTTTTTACTCCATCTAGTGCTCGGGAATCTCTGAGGGGGTGAGAATCTTAGCAGAGGTTGCTTTAACACTTTTAGGCCCTTGAGAAATTACTTCAGGGTCAGCAGTAGGATTTTTGAAAAGAAATTTATGAGAGTCAGGGACTCTAATACAAGTCAGGTTTTCTGGGTGCAGGAGATAGGGCGTCAGCAGTCAAAATGGATTCCAGGAAAACATCATCCACAACATCCAGGACTGGGGAAATGGCCAGGTGTCTGTGCTGTGGAAGATCTAAGAATTCCCAGAGTCTTTTAGACAGAGGGTAGTCCTAACATTCCCAATGGAAATGCTCCCTTAAGGTATGAAGGATTTCCCCAACGGAAAAGTCCTCGGGTGGAGATGCTGAGGGAATGGAATCCTCTGCATCAGAATCCTCGTAAGCAGAAAGGGCTTGCATGTCTTCATATTCAGATGCATCAGAGTCATCAGACTCCTGTTCAGACAAAACTACTGGGGACAGATCGTTTTCTTTTGGAAGGGCTAGCTTGGCTTCCCCTGATAAGCATAAGGTCTTCTGCCATTCTAAGCATTTGAGACTGAAGCAAGGAAGCAGGTGCCTGAGAGTGGGTCGTCTGTTTCTTCAGTGTGGTTCGTACCCTGGGCCTTAGACACTCGGTCGTTTTCAAAAGAACGGTAGACACGAAAGTAGTAGTTTGTGACGAGAATCGGTAGTGGGAAGTACTTACTCGGAAGCCGGTGCCTGCTCAGCAGCACCAGACCCATCCAAGGGAAAGACAGCCGCAGGATCTTTAGTCGAAGAGCTTTGCAACATACTGGACACCAAAAGGGTCTCTGTAGAGGCCTGTGAATCCACAGAAGCGGGCATCAGGGGCTGCGAAAGCGCCTCACTGAGGACCGGAAAACTGACTACTAGATTTAATGAAGCGTCAGTAGGTTTGGACCTGTGCGGTCTGTCTCTGTCGTTATCCTTACTTTTTTTGGAAGATCTGCTGTTGGATGGCTAACCGAAGCCATATCAGAATTCGAGGACTGTAAGCGAAAATATCTGGCTACAATAAGGGCCCGACGATGTAGAGTTCTGGCATTGAACAAAGTACAAAAAAGCGACAGCGTGGGACGTCATGGTCTGGGCCTAAGCAAGTGACGCCATAAGAATGAAAGTCTCGGTGTGGTATTTGCTTTCCACAGGCAAGACAATTAACTTTTTCTGACATTGGTTAGTGCAAGAAAAAATGATGCCCAACTGGGTACTTCGCTTTAGAAGACTTCAACTTCAATTCGGAAGATGAAACTCGGGTAGTGGCTGACCGGCACTCGTGCAAACTGCTTCTGTTTCGGGTTCCGCAGCAAGAAAGTCTGATGCCTTACTTTATACTACTGACAACCTGATGTCAGTCCTGAAGCGATAGCAACCAACGCAGAAATACTAAGCCTCTGGTATTTGGGCTGGCCGAGGGCTACACTGGCAGGGATAACCAAAATGTGACGATTGCAACAGTGAAACACGAAGAACATCTCCATTTATAATTTACAGACTTGAGACTGTCTGCTCTGCTAAAAGATAACACTTCTAGTTTAAAATAACTTTCCTGAAGAGAAAAGTAATAAAACATCAACAAAATTAAGAAAATGGAAGGTTTTATCCCAAGGGAACTTATCTGACCAGCAAGAGAAAGCAAAAGTAGACGGTCAATCTTCGAAAACCTCAGAGGAGCATACATTTAGGTGGCAGTAATATCTGAAGGGTTTCACACACAAACATGTCTTTTAGTCAGCTCAGCTCAAGCTGCCCGACAGTTTGAACATGTGAAAGGTTCCCTGACACTTTGGAAGCTGGCTGGCTGGTTGTTAAATCCTTGGCAGGGTATAATCCATACAATCCAAGGCTAGTGCAGCAGTGAGCAATATAAGCATTGATGTATTAATGAGCTGTAGACCTTGTGAAATGTAAAGATAGAGGGATGCATTATGCAGTCTCTTACAGACTAAGAGGTGATCTGTGTCTAGCATACAAGGCATCCTCTGACCCATTAGCGATGGGCTTAGTTCACATCTGCAAATCAAATGGTTAACAGAAATACTTGATTTGGTGATCTAAACCTCGTTTATAACATTAACAAAAAAATTTGGAGGAGCAGGTACATCTCACAGAGGATGCCACTGCCTGTGGAACAAACTCCTCAGCCACGTAAAAAGTAGCAGTATTCGTTCCCACCCACCAATAACCCTCTCATCATTCAACTGTCATCTCAGCATCACCCTGGACCTATCTATGCTACAGAAGGACCCCAGGGTCCCTTACCTGACACCACTGGCACCCACCCCTGCTGCTGGGCCTTCTACTCTTCCTGCTGAGCTTCAGGTTCTGAGGATTGTGTGATTATACGTCACATTTAAGGCCCTGGTTTATGGCCTTATGTGTGACGTTCCACGCAGCTGCAACAGCTAAGCTGAAGCTTTTGTATAGGAGCTGACGTACAAGTCACCTGAGGGCAGGAAACCCCACAAGAATACTGCAACATGGAAGAGAAGGACATCTATGGTTATGGTAAGATTTTACACAACTATTCTATGTCTTTCTACTCCTATGTTGCAGTATTCTTGTTGTGGGAGAGTACCACAGCTTAGACGGATGACAGGGTGGCAGATGCAGAAGAGGATTCTACAAAGCCTTGTAGGATTGCCCTGGCAAATCCTGCACATGCTCTGGAGACTTGGTCTAGCTTGTAATGTTTGGTGAAAGTGTGGATAGTGGACCATGTAGCTGCTTCCATAATGGAAGCAGTGTCCAGACCCTTCAGGAAAGCCTTGGAGACAGCCATTGCCCTTGTGGAATGGGCCTTTACTCCCACTGGGGGGATTTTCCTGTGGTGGAAGTAGCAAAGACAGATGGCTTTCCTGATCCAACATGTGATGGTTTATTTGGAGACTGCCTTGCCCAATGCTCTGAGATGGAAGGAAACAGAATTGTTTAGATTTCCTAATGGACTTAGTTTTGACCAGGTAAAATCTTAGTTGCCTTTGTACATCCAGGGGGAGTGGAGTATCCTCTCCCCTTCATTTGTGGGAGAGGAAAAGAAGGTGAGAAGGTGGATGGATGGGTTTAGAGACAAATCATTGACCACCTTGGGCATAAAGGAGGGGTTGGTTCTCAGGGTGACCCTGTCCTTGTGGAACATGGTGTGCAGCTCAGAATCCCTTCTGGCTAAAGTGACAGCCATTAGAAGGACCGTTTTCCATGTACATATCTGAAAGGAAGCTGTCCCAGCAGGTTCAAATGGGTGTTTGGTAAGCTTTTCCAGAATTAAGTTAAGGTCCCAGGGTGGAGGGATTGGCTTTTTTGGAGGTCTGTGTAACCCCCCTTTAAGAAAGTTTTACATTGAGCCTGGATAGCAAAGGGGGGATCAAGAGGCAAGCAGGCTGATACTGCAGAAAAGTGTACTTTCACTGAAGAATAGGAAAGCCCATTTTTTTTGTATCAGCTGACACACAAGAACAAACTAGGGGGGAATCAGCAATGCAAAGGTCCCTTCCCTAGTCTATACACCACTTAGTAAACCTTTCCCATTTAGCCAGGCATGATTTTCTTGTTCTAGGTTTCCTGGCCTCCCTCGGGACTGAAAGCACGTCTTCTGAGTAGTAGTGTCTGAATGGGATCAAAAGTTTATCACCTACAGAGTCAGGGATAACATCTGCAAGTGTGGGTGGATGTCAGGAGGTCCATCTTGTAGGGTAACTTGTAGTGATTGCCCTTGGCTAGATTGTGAAGTAGGGGGAACCAGTGCTGCCTTGGCCAGTAGGGAGTCGCTAACAAGATCTTTGGTTTGTCCTTCCTGATTTTCAGGAGGACTTTCTCAATCTGTGGAAATGGGGGGGGGGGGGGCATACAGAAACTTCCCTTTCCAGGAGATGTTGAAAGAGTCTACTCTCCAGGCAAGAGGGGAGTAGGTCTTTGAGCAGGTCTTCAGCTGCATGTTCTGGGGGGAGGCAAACAGATCTATTTGAGGAGTGCCCCACCAGTGGACTATATCTAGAAAGACGGTCCTGCCCAGCATCCATTCGTGTTGTGGAGTGGATGTCCTGCTTAGATCATCTGCTTGCTGTCCTGCGAGGGGATGTAGGTTGCCTGCAGGGACAAGTTGTGGCGAGAGGCTAGATCCCATATCAGCAGGGTTAGTCCGCCTAACTGATATGCCTTTGTCCCTCCCTGCTTGTTGAGGTACCACATAACAGTGGTATTGTCTGTTATTATTTGAAGGACCCCTGGTAGAAGCAGAGGAGTAAAGGTTTTTAAAGTTAAGAAGACTGCAGTCATTCTCTGACATTGATGCGTTTGACCTTCAGGGAAGGGTGCCAGTTGGCTTGAACCCTAAGCTGCAATTGTTGCTCCCCAACATGACTCTGAGGCATCTGTATGCATTACTTGCGTTGGGGGGGGGGGGGGGCTGAAGTGAAAGCCCCGGGTTTAGCTGGACTTGTTGCATCCACCAGCTTTTTTTTTTAGACAGGGAAGAAGGGGGGATTACTTGTTCCAAGTGATTCAGGTGCTGGGACCAAATGTTTTTGAGGTACCACTATAGCTTGCGTATATGCATTCTGGCCAGTGGTAGCATATGGATGGTTGCTGCCATTAAGCCCAGGAGTTGAAGGAATTGCCTTGCAGTTATTGTCTGAGAGAGTAGTAGCTCCTTGAAGTGGGAGGTCAAGGACAGGACCTTGTCCTGAGGGAGAAAGGCCTTAATTCTGTTAGTTTGGATTCTGCAACCCAGTAGATCTTGTCCTGGTCTGGGCACAAGAAGGACTTTGGAAGGTTGAGGGTGAACCCTAGATTCTGCAGAAGGGGACATGAAGTGCAAACGCTTTGAGAGGGTACCTTTTGACTCTGCCAATATTAGGATATCACACAGATAGGGGTAAATCTGGATTCCCTGAGCTCTGCAGAATGCAATGGCCGGGGCCAGGCATTTTGTGTACACTCGGGAGGCAGTGGACAAATCGAAGAGCAAAGCAGTAAACTGGAAATGAGAGGGTCCAGAGAAACACATGAATCTTCTGTGGGAAGTTCTGATGGGTATGTATAGGTAGGCCTCTTAGTTCCAAGGTGGCCATATAAGCCTTAGCTGGTATGAGAGGTGGCAGGGTGGGAAGTGACAGCACTTTGAAGGTAAGCACCTGAAGATAAAGGTTTAGGAAAGAGAGGTCTAAGATGGGTTTCCAAGGGGCGTCTTTCTTGGGAACCAGGAAGAGACGGGAATCAAAACATTTTCCTTCTTTTCCTGAGGGAACAAGTTCTATGGTACCCAGCTTCAGCAGGACTGTCAAACTGTGGAAGGAGATGCTGTTGGCTTTTGGGTGGGTATAGGATGCCTCTCATGGGTGGTTTTACTATCCAGGGGAGGAAATTATCCTTTTTCTATTATGGATAGTACCCATTGGCCCGAAGTTATGGTTTACCAGAAGGGGAGGCAGCGGGAAAGGCGCGCTGAGAGTGGAAGGGGGGCAAGGCAGTCACGCACTGTTGGGGCCTCCTCTGTCCTGAAAGGGTTGTCTAGGCTGAAGATGCGGGGCAGCAGGTCTGGACATGGTGGGTCTTCTAGATCTGGAAGAGGAATAACCCTTTTGGGTAGAGTTTCACCTCACAGAGGTGGCTCTGGCTGGAGTGTTTCTGTAGTACTTGGGAATGGGGGACACAAGTAAATGTTTTATGTCCTGCAATTCCTTACTTTTTTCTTGCAGATTCTTGAAAAGATCTGCAGATTGTTTTCTGAAAAGGAAATTGTGATCCAGGGGGGCATCCAGGATCTTTGAGAGATTCTCAAGTCTCAGCCAGGAGTATCTCCTGAGAACAGAAGCAGATGCTGCAGAGTGAGCAGAGGCTTCTGCAACATCATACCTGCATCTAATAGAGTGTCTGGCTACCTGTGTAGCCAGACAGAGTTTGGAGGAGATGTCAGCCTTAATGGGGATGTCAAGAATAGAGGCCAGCATGGAGGAGGCTTGAGATACTAAGTCCAGAGCATACTTAGTCATGTGCGTCTGACAGTTATTGGCTATGAAAAGCCAATGTGGAGGATGTGTACACCTTCTTACCAATCCTATCCATAGATCTGCTGTCTTTATTAGTGGATATGAGTGAGGCGGAGGGAAGGAGTCTGGATTGCTTATCAGGACAGGTGGCAATCACTTGTTCTCACCAAATGTAATATCCTCAGGGGGTGAATCCCCCTCGATAGATTCCTCATCTGGACAATACTACTCCTGGGGAGATGCAAATTGGGAGGTGTAAGATATGGAGTCCCCTGAATAGGAAAAGTATCATGCTCCTCTTCCTTAACCTGTCATGGGGGGAGGGAAGATGCAGAAGCAGGCCTAGGAATGAGCAAAGGTAGAGTAGTGGAGGATGAGGCTGGAGACCTAAGGGTCATAAATGCCTGCATCAGGGAAGAAGTGAAGGACTGAATCAGGTAGGCCTTCTGCAGTGGCAGAGGCATGCTTGGTTTTCGGTTTCTTTTTAGCCAGGGTAGACGTTGGAACAGGCCTTGAATCAGGTTTTATAGGAACCGTATCTGAAGTCAGGATCCCCGGAGGTACCACAGATTCTGGTTCCCCCTCGACCTCGACGGTAGTTGCGGTCTGGGTTGGCTCCGTGGATGTGCCGGTCAACTGAGCAACGGGCTTCCCCAAAGGTAGTCGTTAAAGTTGACTAATCTGCCGGGCACCCCTCAGCTCCTAAATAGGAAGCTGGCGGGGTGCCCAGTAACAGAGCAGCAGGCAAAGGTGGCCTAGGAAACTTGGGCTTCTTATGTGGAGGCTCTGACATGGCCTCTGAGGAGGGATCCATTCTTCGGGCTAATCGATTAAGGTGCTGGTTTTCTAAGTAGAGGTTTAGTGCAGCCAGATGGCTGCGTAAGGTCTTCAGCACAAATGATTGACAAATGGGGCAAGCGGAATGGTTGTGCTCTCGGCCTAAGCAAATACACACCTATCATGGGCGTCTTTATGGGGTATCTGGCACTCGCATTTACCCTTTTTACCTGACATTGGCTATAAATTGCTACAACAAACCAAGTCTAAGCAATAACAATCAGATATGAAAAACCAACGGGTTACTTAGCTTTATTGACATGTCTGATGAGGAGTGAACACACGATGCGTCGGTCATCTGTGGCTGAAAAGTTCTGAGGATTGTGCATGCAGACGTCACATTTAAGGCCCCTGGTTTATGGCCTTACCTGTGACGTCCTATGCAGCAGCAACAGCCAAGTTGAAGCTTTTGTATAGGAACCGATGTACGAGTCGCCTGACGGCAGGAAATCCCACAAGAACACTGCAACATAGGAATAGGAGGACATCAAAACTTATCCCTGACTACATTCAAGCATAGCTTGGGTCAATGGATGGAAAACAGGAAATTTCAAATAATGGAATGTTTATCCAACAAATGCTTATGACACTAAGTTTCAACCTGTAAGTTTTACGTTAGAAAAACGTAACTAGAATACATTCACTAAAACAAAAATAAAATATGCACACAAAGTATTTACACACTCATGCAGAATTCAATGAAGCTGGAGTCTGTCAGAATTCCAGCTCCAAGTCTTATAAGCACTGAAATATTCTATTACAACCATGCAAACGGTTAACTACCTCATTCAATTTTGCTACCTCACAAAAATTTCTTGCTGTTTTGACTTATTAACCAGAGATGAATATCACAACTTCTGTATGAACAGTATCTTAACCATTCAGATAAAGTGTGCAGGGTTCATTTCTCTAAATGTTTTCAAAGTTCATATGTTATCTTCTACTACTTGGTAACTTTACTGAAGCTTTCCTTCTGGGCCTCCACTGAAAATGGGTTTCATCCTACCAGGACAACCCGGTAATCAAAGCATAAATTAAATTAATGAAAGAGCAACACAAAAAATTCCATTACTTCATGCTTAACATTTTTTCTGTCTGTTTTAATATCTTTTAGTTATGTACTTACCATAACTTTAGATGTATGGGATCCATCTCGCCTATATTCTGTACTGATGGTACTGATGGGTTCGGAGCCGATCCTCGGCTCCGACTCGGCACGCTATACTATAGAACGAAGTCTCTTATTGGCTGAGCTTTCCTACATCCCAGGATGCACCACCACTGCTTCCCCAGATCTTGTTTGTCCACACATATGCACACACACATAGACTGTTGATATAATATTGCCAGGTGTTTCAAGATGAAACGGCTAAACTCGAACCGTCCGGTCTCTTCTGATTTCCAAGGCAGGGGGAAGGAGGGTGGGTTATTAGGAATGTAGGCGAGATGGATCCCATACATCTAAAGTTATGGTAAGTACATAACTAAAAGATGTTATGTGATCCTATCTCGCCTACATTCTGTACTGATGGGACAGCGTCCCTAGCACCCGATTCCTGGGTGGCTCACTGGAAAACACTCCTGAGAACTGTGGAACCAAAGGAAGCTCGCCCCCGAGATGCCACGTCCAATTTGTAATGAGAAATTAAGGTGTGAGGAGAAGACCATGTAGCCGCAGCACAAATGTCACTAATGGCAAGCTTGGAATGAAAGGCTGTCGAAGTAGCCATAGCCCTTGTAGAATGAGTGGTTGTAAGCTCTTTATTAGAAATGAAGTAAGTATGACTGATACAGTCTCTGATCCACTTGGCAATAGTGACCTTCGTGACAGCTTTGCCCAACTTATTGTCCGAAAAGGACACAAACAATTGATCTGTTTTCCGTGTTTGGTGCGTCCTATCTAAATAGAAGCGCAATTGCCTGTGAACATCCAATGTGTGGAAGATGTATTCCGCTCTGTTTGAGTACTTTGGGAAGAAAACTGGAAGTTCCAATGACTGATGCAGACAAAAACTAGAACAAACCTTAGGAACAAAGGATGGATTAGGCCTGAGGGATACTCTATCCTTGTGAAAAACCAGGTATGGTGGTTTGACACATAGGGCTTGAAGTTCTGAAACTCTTCTGGCTGATGTAATTGCAACCAAAAAAGCAGTCTTCCAAGAAAGAAATTTCAAGTCACAAGTTGCTGCCGGTTCGAAGGGGGAAGAGGTCAAAGTACCTAACACCACATTAAGATCCCACGGTGGAGCGGGATGAGAAATCGGAGGCCGTAGCAGCCCAGCACCTTTCATGAAGGCTTTACACAACTTGTTGCTCATCAAAGGTGGGTCTGTACTCTCATGAAAATTGGAAATAGCTGCCAATTGAACCTTGATGGTAGAGACCGAAGAACCTTGATTGAATAGAGAAGCTAAAAACTTCAGAACCTCTGACACCGGGACAGTTATGGGATCTAATCCCCGGAGTTGGGCCCAAATAGCAAATCTCTTCCATTTGCGGTTATACATTTTTTTAGTAGAAGTCTTGTGGGCCGAGGACAAGATATGTATGACTTCCGGGTCCAAAGCCTGAGGTCCGGAACCTGGTCCAGGAACCATGGACCGTCCAGTGCATATTTCCGAAGAAAGGGAAACCAGACTTGATGAGGCCAGTATGGGGCAACTAAAATCATCTTGCTCTCCAAGCGAATCGCCTTCTGGATCACCTTGGGAAGAAGGGGAACCTGTGGAAAGGCGTACAGCAGGCCGGTGGGCCAAGCTTGGACTAGGGCGTCCTTGGGAATCTCCCCCGGAACTGGGGTAAGACAGAAGAACTGTTGGCATTTCGTGTTGAGGGGGGTTGCAAAAAGGTCGCAACAAGGAGTTCCCCATCTTCTGAAAATCTGAGTTGCCACTCTGTCATTCAGAGACCACTCGTGAGGGGAGAGAATAGTTCTGCTCAGTCTGTCGGCTATCACACTGGATCTCCCTGGAATGTGTGTTGCTACCAGAAAACGTTTGGTTGCAATCGCCCAATCCCATACTTTCATGGCCTCTCTGCAAAGGGGGTAGGATCTGGTCCCTCCCTGCTTGTTCAGGTACCAGACTACTGACATGTTGTCGGACTGAATGGCAATCATGCCCGGGGGAAGGTAATCGTGTAGTGCTTGCAGCGATAGAAGCACCACACTCATTTCTAGTATGTTGATGTTGAGGAGACTCTAGTCAGAATGCCACTTGCCTTGGACCGACCTGCCCAGGTAATGACCCCCCCCACCCCATCTGGGAGGCGTCCGTAGTCAAGGTGGCCACTGGAGGTGGTGGAACAAAGGGTCGCCCCTGATCTAGGTTGGAGGAAAGAAGCCACCAACGAAGGTCCTGTTTGCACGTCTCTGTGATCAGAATGAGGTGACAGAGGGAGATCCTGATAAGACCACTGGACTGACAGGAGCCACTGGAGAATCCTCATATGCAACCTTGCCAAGGGGACTAGGAGAACGGTGGCCGACAAGGAACCTAACAGTTGTAGGACCATCCTGGCTGGGGCTCGGCGTTTGAGGAGCAAGGCTTGAACTTGAGACTGTAATGTTTCTATCCTCTCTGTAGGAAGATAGACCCGCATTTGCTTTAAGTATCTCTACTCCGATAAACCGTATGCGCTGAGATGGCAGCAACACAGACTTTGCCCAATTGAAGGTGATTCCTAGGGACTTGCCTAGAGATATAGTGGCTGCTAGGTTTTGTATGAGTAGACGTCTGGAGGTGGCAGTTAGGAGCCAGTCGTCTAGGTATGGAAACACCTGGAATCCTAGACTTCTCAGGTGAGCAGTCACCACCGCCAAACATTTGGTGAACACCCTGGGGGCTGTGGTGAGACCAAAGGGCAGTGCACGGAACTGGAAATGACTGTCTCCCAGGCTGAAGCGCAAGTGTCTCCTGGACACCTGATCTATCAGGATGTGATAATAGGCGTCCTTGAGATCTATGGAGCACATCCAAACACCTTTCTCCAGCAGCGGGAGAATGGATTGTAAGGTGACCATCCGGAACTTGGACTTCTTGACAGATCGATTTAGTTTGCTGAGATCCAAAATGGGCCTCAAGTCCCCGGTCTTTTTTGGCACCAAAAAGAATCTTGAGTAAGTCCCTAATCCGGTCTGGCCTGCGGGAACCGGTTGGATGACTCCTTTTTGAAGCAGCTTTGAGATTTCGATGGCTGCGAGATCCCGTTGACTGGGTGGCGGGGGTTGAGAAAAAGGGATGGTGTAACCTCCGGCAATGATTCGGAGCACCCATCGGTCCTGAGTGATACTCTCCCAGGCCTTTAGGTGCTTCGAAAAATGACCCCCGACTGGCTCCGGAGCTGCACAGTCGGGCAATCCTTCAGGGATGCTGGAAGGTTGAGGAGCCACGAAAGGACTCGCGGTCTCCAGTGTTGCGGGGGCCTCCGCCGCCTCTGGGACGGCGTCTTCCTGAAAAATTTCCCCCTCCTCTGCCTCTAGAAGGGGGATCGCCCTGCTGTGAGGAGTAAGTCTTTTGGGATTTACGGAACCACATTTTCCCCCCTCTTCTAGCCTTGGGATAAGGCCTGAAGGGAGTGGAAAACCGTGCCCCTACAGCAGTCAAAGTCTTACCCTCTTGTTCACAGCGAGTCAAGGTGTCCTTTACCTTGGGTCCAAACAGAGAGGACACATCGAAGGGAGCGTCGGCAAAGGAAGACTTGAAGGCTTCCGCAAAGTGACACAGGCGAAGCCAGGCTTGTCCCCATAGAGCAACACCTGTTCCCGCCACTGCATACGAAATGAGCCTCATGGACGAGTTCGATAATGATGATAAGGTAGCCAGCTGAGAGCTAACCGTCTGGGTCAACTGCTCAGGTAGGTTACCAGAGAGGGTATCTGACAGTTCCTTGACCAGATCCCTCTGAAGTCTGGTGAAGTGCGTCAGATAATTCAGAGACCTTAAAGTAAAGGCTGCTGAAGTAAGGGTGCGCTTCCCGTACCGATCCATGCTCCTGGACTCTTTATTAGGAGGATGGACGGACGTAGACGCCTCTGCCACATCTTGTTGGGTAGCAGATGCCACCACCAGGGCATCTACAGCCACAGCTTTAGAGAAATTCCTTTCGGGGCTGACAGGAATTTATTGGGGCGAGCTGGCACCGATTCCACAGAATCCGGGTGCTCCCACGCCCTTCGAGAGATCAAATCCAGAAGCTCGAAGGGCGGAGACACCCAGGAGGCGGAGGGCTGAGCCCCGAAGGCCTTGAGGAACACAGACTCCTCAGCAGAAGGGGGTTTGGACTGCCAGTCGCCTCGTTGCTTCAGGATTTCCAAAATGTCCGCAAATGAGACATCATCCGAGGACGACTTGGGGGACCGCTCCGCATCATCGAGGTCGGTGTCCGAGGTGAGAGACTCATCAGGGGAGTCTACGTGCTTCCTCTTGCACTGTCTCTTCCTTGGGGGTTCCTCCGAAGACGCTTCGGAGGGACCTCCAGGAAGGGGAACCCCCGATGGGGGTGACCTCAGGCCCCAGGGCTCCGCTGTCTTGAGACAGGGGGACTACAAAGGATCCAGTCTCCGTGCCAAGGGAAGGTGCTGGTGAGACGGTGGAGGTTGCCAAAGAGGATTTGGCCAGATCACTCCTCATGGCCCTGACGGCTGGACCCCCAGAGTCCTGGGAAGGTCCGACCCCCGAGGCCACAACAGTAGACTGCACTCCCGCAGCAGACGCACCGAGAGGGAGGCTTGGAACCAAAAACATCGGTCCCGAAGCGTCACCCCCGGGGCCGACCGAGGAGGTCCGAGTACCGAACTCCGATCCGAAGGTCCGGGTTGGAGTAAGGGTCGGAGCCGACCCGAAACCTTCCATTGGCTCCACTAGAACAGACTCCAACGGTGCCGGTGCTGTTGGAGGAGGAACCAAGACAACTGGGTGGGCAATCGGCTCCAGAGCCGACTGGGCTGGAGCCGAAACCAACTTTAGGAAGACAGGAGACTGAAACAGCCTTTGAAGTACCCTGTCAATGTCCGAATCAGACATCCTCGAAGACCGAGAAGAGATCGAACGAGTTCGAGTCGACTTCTCCACCGGTTCCGTAGGACTGGGGGACCGGTTCCGAATAGTCTCAACAAATATCGGTGCCAAGGGAGACTCCACAACCAATGCAATTTCCCTCGGAGCCGAAGAGGACTTCGGCGCCGAAGGGAAGAGTCTGAGCGGGTGACTCTCATCGGCTCCGAAGACAGAGGAGCCGATGAAGGTGACCCGCCTCTCAAAGCTCTAGCCGTCGGCTCCGAAGCCAGAGGAGTCGAGGCTGGAGGCATGGAGGCAGACCGTTCCGCCCTCGGCTCTGAAGTCCGTGGAGCCGATGGAGAAGCCTGCCGAGATTTCTTTGTGGCCGGTTCTGACGGGCTGGTCGGAGCCGACGATTTCTTTTTCTTCGAAGGTGAAGAGGAAGAAGATAAAGCCTCTTCAAAGGAAGGTGTAATAAGCCCTTTTAAAATCAATTTGTTTTTCCTCTCTTGGAGGACCCGGGAGGAAAAAGCATGACAAACGCTGCATGACTCCTGAAGATGTTTAGGGCCTAAACAATACACACAAAGAATGATAGTCCGTTATGGACATTTTGTAACTGCATTTAGAGCATTTTTTGAACCCTGAAGGTCTGTGCTCTTTAGACATGTTGACACACAATCCACTACACAAAAAGGGAAACTCTAGTCACAAAAAAATCTTTTTTAAAAGATAATGAGAATTAGGGCAAGACCCCTCTAACAAAAAACGGGATACTTGACCAACTAAAATACTACCACAAAACTCACACTAAGTATTTCAAACACGCGCGAGGGCAAGGCCCCTCTAACTTAAACGGGATCCTTTCCCTCAAATTAAAGATAAAGTTTACCACAAAATTTAACCTAAACTCAGTCACACAACAACGATAGCTGTTAAAACAGCTTTTGGGTCGATAATCAAAAATTTCCTGACAGAAATTTCTTAAGAAAAAAAGCACTTAGCTCAGCCAAGTCTGAGACCACATCTTTGCTTGTAAAGCGGCAAACGAGATCTGGGGAAGCAGTGGTGGTGCATCCTGGGATGTAGGAAAGCTCAGCCAATTAGAGACTTTGTTCTATAGTATAAGGCGTGCGAGTCGGAGCCGAGGACCGGCTCCGAACCCATCAGTACAGAATGTAGGCGAGATAGGATCACATAACATCTGTATTTATATTTCATCTATTTTTGACTTTTTTCTTTTCTGGCACAAAACTTTATTTCTACATTTTATTCAACCTGCCTATACACACACATGATGCTGTTTCTACCATCAGTTTTTAAGTTTCTTTACTGTAGATAGGGTTAATCATTGTTTGACTTTACATACTTAATCAGTGCACGGAACTGGAAATGACTGTCTCCCAGGCTGAAGCGCAAGTGTCTCCTGGACGCCTGATCTATCAGGATGTGATAATAGGCGTCCTTGAGATCTATGGAGCACATCCAAACACCTTTCTCCAGCAGCGGGAGAATGGATTGTAAGGTGACCATCCGGAACTTGGACTTCTTGACAGATCGATTTAGTTTGCTGAGATCCAAAATGGGCCTCAAGTCCCCGGTCTTTTTTGGCACCAAAAAGAATCTTGAGTAAGTCCCTAATCCGGTCTGGCCTGCGGGAACCGGTTGGATGACTCCTTTTTGAAGCAGCTTTGAGATTTCGATGGCTGCGAGATCCCGTTGACTGGGTGGCGGGTCTGGGATTTTCCGGGATGGTAGGGGGGGGGGGTTGAGAAAAGGGGATGGTGTAACCTCCGGCAATGATTCGGAGCACCCATCGGTCCTGAGTGATACTCTCCCAGGCCTTTAGGTGCTTCGAAAAATGACCCCCGACTGGCTCCGGAGCTGCACAGTCGGGCAATCCTTCAGGGATGCTGGAAGGTTGAGGAGCCACGAAAGGACTCGCGGTCTCCAGTGTTGCGGGGGCCTCCGCCGCCTCTGGGACGGCGTCTTCCTGAAAAATTTCCCCCTCCTCTGCCTCTAGAAGGGGGATCGCCCTGCTGTGAGGTGTAAGTCTTTGGGATTTACGGAACCACATTTTCCCCTCTTCTAGCCTTGGGATAAGGCCTGAAGGGAGTGGAAAACCGTGCCCCTACAGCAGTCAAAGTCTTACCCTCTTGTTCACAGCGAGTCAAGGTGTCCTTTACCTTGGGTCCAAACAGAGAGGACACATCGAAGGGAGCGTCGGCAAAGGAAGACTTGAAGGCTTCCGCAAAGTGACACAGGCGAAGCCAGGCTTGTCCCCATAGAGCAACACCTGTTCCCGCCACTGCATGAAATGAGCCTCATGGACGAGTTCGATAATGATGATAAGGTAGCCAGCTGAGAGCTAACCGTCTGGGTCAACTGCTCAGGTAGGTTACCAGAGAGGGTATCTGACAGTTCCTTGACCAGATCCCTCTGAAGTCTGGTGAAGTCGTCAGATAATTCAGAGACCTTAAAGTAAAGGCTGCTGAAGTAAGGGTGCGCTTCCGTGCCGATCCATGCTCCTGGACTCTTTATTAGGAGGATGGGCCGGACGAGCCTCTGCCACATCTTGTTGGGTAGCAGATGCCACCACCAGGGCATCTACAGCCACAGCTTTAGAGAGAAATTCCTTTTCGGGGGGGGGGGGGGGGGGCTGACAGGAATTTATTGGGGCGAGCTGGCACCGATTCCACAGAATCCGGGTGCTCCCACGCCCTTCGAGAGATCAAATCCAGAAGCTCGAAGGGCGGAGACACCCAGGAGGCGGAGGGCTGAGCCCCGAAGGCCTTGAGGAACACAGACTCCTCAGCAGAAGGGGGTTTGGACTGCCAGTCGCCTCGTTGCTTCAGGATTTCCAAAATGTCCGCAAATGAGACATCATCCGAGGACGACTTGGGGGACCGCTCCGCATCATCGAGGTCGGTGTCCGAGGTGAGAGACTCATCAGGGGAGTCTACGTGCTTCCTCTTGCACTGTCTCTTCCTTGGGGGTTCCTCCAAGGCGCCGGAGGGACCTCCAGGAAGGGGGGAACCCCCGATGGGGGTGACCTCAGGCCCCAGGGCTCCGCTGTCTTGAGACAGGGGGACTACAAAGGATCCAGTCTCCGTGCCAAGGGAAGGTGCTGGTGAGACGGTGGAGGTTGCCAAAGAGGATTTGGCCAGATCACTCCTCATGGCCCTGACGGCTGGACCCCCAGAGTCCTGGGAAGGTCCGACCCCCGAGGCCACAACAGTAGACTGCACTCCCGCAGCAGACGCACCGAGAGGGAGGCTTGGAACCAAAACATCGGTCCCGAAGCGTCACCCGCGGGGCCGAGCGAGGAGGTCCGAGTACCGAACTCCGATCCGAAGGTCCGGGTTGGAGTAAGGGTCGGAGCCGACCCGAAACCTTCCATTGGCTCCACTAGAACAGACTCCAACGGTGCCGGTGCTGTTGGAGGAGGAACCAAGACAACTGGGTGGGCAATCGGCTCCAGAGCCGACTGGGCTGGAGCCGAAACCAACTTTAGGAAGACAGGAGACTGAAACAGCCTTTGAAGTACCCTGTCAATGTCCGAATCAGACATCCTCGAAGACCGAGAAGAGATCGAACGAGTTCGAGTCGACTTCTCCACCGGTTCCGTAGGACTGGGGGACCGGTTCCGAATAGTCTCAACAAATATCGGTGCCAAGGGAGACTCCACAACCAATGCAATTTCCCTCGGAGCCGAAGAGGACTTCGGCGCCGAAAGGGAAGAGTCTGAGCGGGTGACTCTCATCGGCTCCGAAGACAGAGGAGCCGATGAAGGTGACCCGCCTCTCAAAGCTCTAGCCGTCGGCTCCGAAGCCAGAGGAGTCGAGGCTGGAGGCATGGAGGCAGACCGTTCCGCCCTCGGCTCTGAAGTCCGTGGAGCCGATGGAGAAGCCTGCCGAGATTTCTTTGTGGCCGGTTCTGACGGGCTGGTCGGAGCCGACGATTTCTTTTTCTTCGAAGGTGAAGAGGAAGAAGATAAAGCCTCTTCAAAGGAAGGTGTAATAAGCCCTTTTAAAATCAATTTGTTTTTCCTCTCTTGGAGGACCCGGGAGGAAAAAGCATGACAAACGCTGCATGACTCCTGAAGATGTTTAGGGCCTAAACAATACACACAAAGAATGATAGTCCGTTATGGACATTTTGTAACTGCATTTAGAGCATTTTTTGAACCCTGAAGGTCTGTGCTCTTTAGACATGTTGACACACAATCCACTACACAAAAAGGGAAACTCTAGTCACAAAAAAATCTTTTTTAAAAGATAATGAGAATTAGGGCAAGACCCCTCTAACAAAAAACGGGATACTTGACCAACTAAAATACTACCACAAAACTCACACTAAGTATTTCAAACACGCGCGAGGGCAAGGCCCCTCTAACTTAAACGGGATCCTTTCCCTCAAATTAAAGATAAAGTTTACCACAAAATTTAACCTAAACTCAGTCACACAACAACGATAGCTGTTAAAACAGCTTTTGGGTCGATAATCAAAAATTTCCTGACAGAAATTTCTTAAGAAAAAAAGCACTTAGCTCAGCCAAGTCTGAGACCACATCTTTGCTTGTAAAGCGGCAAACGAGATCTGGGGAAGCAGTGGTGGTGCATCCTGGGATGTAGGAAAGCTCAGCCAATTAGAGACTTTGTTCTATAGTATAGCGTGCCGAGTCGGAGCCGAGGATCGGCTCCGAACCCATCAGTACAGAATGTAGGCGAGATAGGATCACATAACATCTGTATTTATATTTCATCTATTTTTGACTTTTTTCTTTTCTGGCACAAAACTTTATTTCTACATTTTATTCAACCTGCTTATACACACACATGATGCTGTTTCTACCATCAGTTTTTAAGTTTCTTTACTGTAGATAGGGTTAATCATTGTTTGACTTTACATACTTAATCAGTATACACTGATACAATTATTCATCTGCCATACTTATAACGGAATTAAAAGTAATTACTCCCTCCATTTTTATTAATGAAATTTATGATTGTAATAGCATATCCAAAAAGAAAAAAGCTAAATTACTGCTCACATACTACAAGTTTTAGTGTCTGCAGATTAGTACATGCAACATATTTCTCAAAAAAACTATAGCCTTTGTATGCAGGAGTTGAAGCAGAAGTACTTACTTACCTAGGCTATGGTTTACTGGAGAAAGTGCACTTGGAGACAGCTCAGCAGGTGAACCTAAAAAAAAAAAATGTAACATCTGCAGGTAAACCTAACATTACAAAGACAAAGATTACACCCCATCATTTAATAGGCAAAATAGCATTTCCTTCCTATTTGTCAAACCAATTATTCCATCCCCAATCAAGTTTGCATAACAATTTCCAAATATTTATCCTATACAAAGAAATCAAATAATTTAAAATGCAAACACTCTAGGAAGGCCATTCAAATGAACAGCCACACCACCACAAAGATGTCCAACTTTAACCCTTGCATACTAATCCTTTCCTATGAAAAATGGCACTTTAACTGCATTCCGATGACAATGACATACATAAAAAATTCTGTTACATCGCCTGCCCTTTGCCTCACTTCCTAAAGGCACTTCAGGCTAAGCTATATGGTTTCTGCTGCAGACTATGCATCTTTACTGTGGCTCAACATACAGCATATTAGCCCTTAATGAAAGTTTGGGGTTGATCCACACCTGCGATTAGTTTTAGTCTTGCACTCAGAATGGAGGATTAAGGAAACCTAGCTACTTACTATGGTTTAAGGCTCGATTCCCTCAGCCCTTTATTTGCCTGCTGTGAGGACCTTAAAGCAAGTCAATCAACTAAACAGTGATTTGGGGCAACTGGAAATTTGGGCTAGGCTCCTCAATAGTCTCCTACACAGCATGCCTTGTAACTACCTATGAACCTTCCTCTGAACTTCCCATATGTAGTCATACTGAACAGGACACATCAGAACTGCACAGAGCACTACAACAAACTATTATTAAAATACATGTTCAAGTTGTGCTTTCTTTCAGCATTCCTGGTTACTTTTCCATATGCAAAAAGATAGCTACTAGTACTACCTCTAAAATTTTTCAGCACCTCGTACATGAAAAGTACATAAATTTCAATACTTACCATTCACAGTGGAATGGGTAAGTGTGGAAACTGCCAACAATAGTTTGTTATTCCAAAGATATGTGCTTCTGAAGAGGTGGCATTTTTTTCCTGTTATAACAGCACCCAGGCAAGTGAAGACAGCAAGTGGCATTCAAAACAGAGCTATACATGATACTCGCCATGAACAACAATCGTGCATTTACCTTACCAGCTGACCCATGAAAGGACACCACTTAATGGGTCCATTGTTGTGTTATCACCTCCACCAATCACAATCTGGAACTCTGTTCTGTGAAATTCCACATTTAGAAATCTCTGTTCACCTGTACTGATGAAGTCAGTGACAATGCACTAGCTACATTTTGTACATCGCCAGAACCCGTTGGTTTGCCCCTGTGTTACTAGTCAGCACCTTCCAACAAATCAAGAAACAGCAAGGAAGCTTTAAAAACTAGCATTACTAAACAACTGAAATAAAAAGTATTTCCCCACCTGACATGCAAACAGCATCAACAGTGCAAAGGACAAACACGTCAGTAGGAGTATAGACATAAGTATTTGTGAACTGTCAACATGAGTTCTTTTCATGCTCAACTGATACAGTATCAAACATATCAAAAGAGACTGTCCCTTGATGGGTCTTCAGTTGTGGTATACTGCAAGCAGTTATAAAGCAAGGTGCAAAGACAGTAGCACAGGCACACAGCTTGGATAATTTGGTTCTAGGGTGTCTAACGAACTTCTGAAGTCCATAGCGGAGACACTCAAACACTGCAAAATGTAAATGTGGAGGCATACAACCAAAGTCAAATGATGCAGTAACCTTGAATTCTACCTACTCAAAAAAACACAATCTCTGCAAACAAAAGCAGCTCTTGGCGCACAACCCCGTCCAAAAAAAAAAAAAAAAAAAAAAAAAAAAGTACAGTTTTGTACCTACCATAAATGTAGATGTTCGAAGATCCACATTGCTGCAGTCCTAACACTTGGGTAGTCCGCTGTCCCAGTCGGCCCGAATAACAAAGTATAAGGCTGACGTCGGTCAAGGCGCATTTGACTGACATCAGAACGTCAGGGTACAAATGCGCATGACCGACGTCATATCCTCAGTCTTTTCTTGCCCCAGATGTCAGAAGACCCTAAAAAGATAAGGCCAAAACCAAAAAACACCAAAACACTCCTGTGCCTAAAATATGTACAATATATACAAATGTACAAAAATAGAACCTCACCCACACAACCACCCCTAAACACAGAGGGAAGGAGGGAGGGAAAATTGGACTGCAGCAATGTGGATCTTGAACATCTACATTTATGGTAGGTACAAAACTGTACAGTTTTGTACCTACCATAAATGTAGATGTCCGAACTGGATAGCATCTGCAGTCATAACAAGTGGGTTGTCCTGTCGTCAGGCAGCCCTGCAGTCGGCCGGATTCCAAAGTCCGGGTCCGCTTCGCTGATGTCGCACTCCACCCGACGTCATCTCTGTTGGTCTTCGGGTATAAAAGCATCAGCCGACGCCATTTTCCTCAGTGTTTCTTGCCCCAGATGCCAGTAGCCCTCTTGCAGGCTAAAATTTGGATAGATGCCAATGTTTCCAAAAGATAGAGGTAAACACAACAATAAGCATATATGTACATATATACAAACAAATACACCATAAAAGACTCCCCCCCAACAGCTAGCTATTAGGAGGGTAAACACCCTAGGAGTACCACAGAGGGAAGGAGGGAGGGTAATCCTGACTGCAGATGCTATCCAGTTCGGACATCTACATTTATGGTAGGTACAAAACTGTACTATGTCCTTCATGGATGCATCTGCAGTCATAACAAGTGGGTAGAATACCATAGCCAACTAGGGCAGGAGGATAAAAGTAGATCATGGTGTGTTTAGGATCCCTTGCAGTACAGCAGTGGCAAACCCTGCTCGGGATCTGGAATATAGAGGCAAATTATAATGCTTGGCAAATGTATGCACGGAGGTCCAAGTAGCCGCCTCAATAATGTCTTTGGTTGCCACTCCTCGTAAGAAGGCTGTGGTAGTGGCTGTTGCTCTTGTAGAATGAGGTCTTATGTTCTGTGGAATTGGTTTTCCATGGAAGGAGTAACAGTATCGTATGCAATTTCCTATCCATTTGGAGATTGTCTGTTTGGAAATAGCTTTTCCTTCCCTTCCTGTTGCATAGGCTACAAAAGTTGGTCAGTCTTTCTGCTATTTTTGTTCTGTCCAAGTAGTAGCGTAGCTGTCTATGTACATCCAAGGTATGCAGTATTCTTTCCCTCTGTTTTGTGGGTTGGGAAAGAAGGTAGGTAGGTGGATTGCCTGGTTCAAAGATACTCTGGATACCACCTTGGGCATAAATGTAGGATTAGTCCTCAAGGACACTCTATCTTGGTGGAAGATTAGGAAGGGTTGCACTGCCATTAAGGCCTGTAGTTCTGAAACCCTCCTTGCTGAAGTAATTGCCAGTAGGAAAACAGTTTTCCATGACAGGTGTTGTAGGTCTGCTGTTGCTGCTGGTTCAAAGGGTGATAGTGTCAACTTTTCTAGCACAAAGTTTAGATCCCAAGCTGGTAATGGTGGTTTCCTTGGAGGTTTTACATTCTTGATTCCTCTGAGGAACTGCCTGAGCAAAGGGTGCGAAAAAACAGGTGGATCAAAGCTGTATTCTGCTGAAATAGCTGATGCATGTATCTTGATGGAGGAGTAGGACAGGACTGAATGAAGAAGTTCGGCCAGATACTCCAGAATGTTGGGCATATCTATGTTTGACACATCTTTTCCTCTTTCGGTACTCCAAATGACAAACCTTTTCCATTTTCCAGCATAGTTCCTTCTTGTTGAAGGTCTGCGTGCTTCAAGAATAATGTCTCTAACTCTTTGAGAAAGTTCTGGATTAGCTGCTGCTATGTGATGTTCCATGCAGTCAGTCAGTTGTAGCGTTTTTAGGTTTGGATGTATGATGCTGTAGTTGTTCTGAGTTAACATCAAAGGCATCAGGGGTATTGGCCACATATTGTTCCGAGACATGCTCTTCAGTAGTGGGTACCAGTGTTGTCTTGGCCAGTTTGGGGCTATCAGGATTATCCTTGGACGTTCTTCCTTGATTTTTAGTAGTACCTTGTGTATCAAAGGAAGAGGTGGGAATGCATATGCTGTTAGGCCTTTCCAGTTGAAGGAGAGTGAGTCCACTTTCCATGCTAGTGGATGGAATGTCCTTGTGCAGAATTTTTTGAGCTGGTGATTGAGAGGTGAAGCGAATAGGTCTATTTGTGGCATTCCCCATTTCTTTGAGATGGTTTTGAAGATGTCCGGGTGCAGTTTCCATTCGTGGGCATCCGAAGTGGTTCTGCTTAATATGTCTGCTAGAGTATTGTCTTTCCCCGGTACAAATATTGCCTGTAACTGAATGTTGTAGCTGAGTGCCAGGGTCCACAGCTCCAAGGTCATTCTGCATAGGGGGTATGAATGAGTGCCTCCCTGTTTGTTGATGTACCACATGACTGTGGTGTTGTCTGTCCTTATCATCAACTGGCCCTCTTTGAGGAATGGTTTGAACTTTTGGATTGCCAGTTTTACTGCCAGCATTTCTTTTAGATTGATGTGCAGGTGAAGTTGATCCTGTGTCCACAATCCTTGCACGCATTTGTCCAGCATGTGGGCCCCCATCCTAGGTCTGAAGCATCTGTTGTGATGGTCTGGCTTGGTTGACATCTGCGAAAGGGTAGGCCTGGGTTTGACTGGCATGCCTGAGCCCACCATAGGAACTCCTGTTTTAAGCATGGAATTAGTGGGATTTCTGTTTCTAGACTGTGTCTGTGTTGGGACCATAAATTCTTTAGGTACCACTGTAGTTTCCTCATATGTAGTCTGGCAAATGGGACCAAGATTATGCATGATGCCATGAAGCCCAAGGCCTGCAGAAATTTTCTTGCTGTTAACTTGTTCAGTTTTGTTAGTGCCAAGAAGTAAAGTGGAAGTTCTTTTGTTTTTCTGTAGTCAGGAATGCCATTTGTTGTACTGTGTCCAATTCAGCCCAAGAATGTCCTTGTTTGGGATGGTATCAGCCTTGACTTTTGTAAATTGACTGTGTATCCCAGTCCCTGTAGCAAGTAAATGACCCTTTGTAAATCTGTTGTCAGCTTGCTTTTGTTGTCCCCTTGTAGCAGGCAGTCGTCCAGGTATGGGTAAATTTGAATTCCTGTAGTCTGCAATGGGCGATTACTGATGCCAGGCATTTTGTGAATACTCTGGGCAGTAGATAAGCCAAAGGGCAATGCTGAGAATTGATAGTGCTCTGATCCTGCAAGAAATCTGAGGTATCTTCTGCAGATTGGTCGAATGGGGCGTGCAGGTATGCCTCCTTGAGATCTAGAGTTACCAGCCAAGACTCCTTGCCCAGCATGGGAAGAAGTTGCTGTAGGGTCAGCATTTTGAATTTTGGGACAATGATGTATGTATTTAAGGTGGACAGATCGAGAATTGGTCTCCAACTTTTTTCCTTTCTTGGAACTAGGAATAGTCTGGAATAGAACCCCTTTCCTTGTTCTGCTGTTGGCACTCTTTCCACAGCTCTCATGTTGGCTAACTCCATTATCTGGCATAGAGCCTCTGTTTTTTGATTTGGAGGTAGATTTGGCATTCCTCTTTTGACTGGTAAAGTGTGGAAGTGAAACCGATAACCTTGATCTATGGTTTGTAAAATCCACTTGTCTTTTGTTATGTAGTGCCAGTTCTTTGAAAATAAGGTTAACTTTCCGCCTAGAGGAGCTGCTATTTGTTCCCTGGTAGGCGGAGTTAGGATTAAGTCACTGTGGTTGTGCTGATGTAGTGGCAGTGGCTGTGTCTGTGCCTCTGTTGTTACCTTGCCACTGTCGTCCTCTGTAGGCACCTCCTCTGGGTTGGTTTCTGCCTCTGGAACGTCTATTCCTGCCCCTTTGAAATTTTGTGGAGTCAGGAAAGGACCAATTTTGGCAGGCCAGTTCCTGCTAAACCTTGGGGTTGAACCTGCAAGAAATCTTTAACAGTTTGAACAGATTTTGCCTTTTCTTCCATTTTCTTCATAACCTGCTGGGCAGGTGTACCAAACAAACTTGTCTTGTCCATAGGAGCATCTAGCAACTTGGCTTTAACATGATCCGGTAAAGCTTGTTCCTTTAGCCATGCATGCCTTCTTATCACTGTGCCTGTCATGGCTGATCTAAATGAAGCCTCCAGTGCATCATAGCCACATTTTAAGGAATGGTTGCTAACCTGTTGTATGTTATTTACCATCTGTAATACATATTTCTTATCAAGAGATTCATCAGTGGTTAGTATTTTAGTTAACTGATCAAGCATAAACTCTTGGTATTGTATCATGTGAAACTGACAGTTTAAAGCTCTAGCTGAGAGAGTAGCTGAAGTGTAGACCTTTTACCCCATCTGTCTAATGACCTTGCTTCCCTTTCAGAAGGAATAGGGTTTTAGCTGTGGTCGGCTACTGCCTTGGGACCCTGGGATATAGTTTCTGGGTCTGCAAGTGGGGCCTTGTAAAGGTGGTGATGAGTATCTGGCACCCTGTAAAATCTGTCTGGTTTGGCAGGGGCTGGGGTAAAGAATCTGGAGCGGAGCAAACATCATTAAAAGCATCATCCACCACAGATAGAACAGGAGGTATAGCTAAGGGCCTGTGCTGTGGGAGGTGCAGAAAGGTTCTAAGTCTTTTCCTGGAGTCTGAAAAATCCTGTTGCTGCCATTGGAACTGTTCTCGCATGGCATGCAAGGTTTCCCCAAAGGAGAATTCTTCTGGTGGGGAAGCAGCAGGAATGGATTCTTCAGCATCAGAATCTTCAAAATTGGAGAAGGGAGCCTCTGGCTGGTCAGTTATGTCTGATTCATCAGCAGAATCATCAGAAGACAGTGGCTCAGGGGGCTCTGCCCTAGGTCTCTTCTCTGGGGGCTGAGAGGCCCTGTCTGGGTGAGATTGAGATCCTCTAATTAAAGAAATTAAATCTTCTGCCAAAGAAAGCATTTGAGAACTAGAAGAGGGCCTGGATGTGGGGGGTTTAACAGGCACTGATTTAGTAGTCTTGGCTGCTTTAGCCCTGGCGAAGGCCTTAATGGACATGGCTGCTGGAGGCCTAGCAGCACCACGTGCTGGGGTAGAGACATCCAAGGGATGGTGTCTGATAAGTCAACCACCGTAGTGGGTAAAATTTCTGAGGTCGATTCAAGAGTTGTAGCAGGGGCCTCAGTAGTAAGAATAGGTTCAGCTGTGCTTAGATCAGTTTTCTCGGTTTGGCGAAACCGAGACACTCATGATTTGCTTTACCGTGGTTTCGGCGAAACCGCGGACCGCAGTGTCGGTCTTTATCTTTGCGTTTTTGGAAGATTGGGTAGTCGGAGGATCCGGCGGCATAATGTACGCAAAATCAGTACCGAAAAACTGTTCTGCAAACTCCGACCGGCGCCTAGCGTTCGTCGGTTGAAAGAGGCACAGGCGAACAGGCTGCTACGTCGTGGGCTGGGCCTAAACAAGGCAGACAGTAAGAGTGGAAATCTTTATGAGGTATTTGTTTCCCACAGGTTAAACAATTGTTAACTTTTTCTGACATCGGCTGAGGCAAGAAAGAGTCCCCAACGGGTACTTAGCTTTAGAAGTCTTGGTAGTATTCGGTAGAAGTAATCTCTGGATCCGACCGACCGGCACTTGCGAACAGCTTCTGCTTGGCGCCACGGCAAGAAAGACTGAGGAAAATGGCGTCGGCTGATGCTTTTATACCCGAAGACCAACAGAGATGACGTCGGGTGGAGTGCGACATCAGCCGAAGCCGGACCCGGACTTTGGAATCCGGCCGACTGCAGGGCTGCCTGACGACAGGACAACCCACTTGTTATGACTGCAGATGCATCCATGAAGGACATCTGTACTATGTTCTTCATCTCACATTGCTGCAGTCCTAACACTTGGGTAGAATCCCAAAGCAGAGGTAAGGGAGGATGGCTAGGCTATAATGAAGCAGGAGCTGCCAAAATGCCCTGCAACACAGCAGTGGCAAAACCAGCCCTGGACTTAGAATAGAGAGGAAGGTGGTAATGCTTGGAGAAAGTATGCACTGAACTCCAAGTAGCTGCCTCCAAAATATCCTTAGTTGCCACCCCCCTTAGAAATGCTGTTGAAGTGGCAGTAGCCCTAGTGGAATGAGGCCTAATCCCAGCTGGAATCTCTTTGCCATGATGGGAGTAACAGAATGCAATGCAAAACCCAATCCACTTAGAAATAGTTTGTTTTGACACAGGCTTGCCCTGAGAACTCAAAGCAAAAGAAACAAACAACTGCTGAGACTGCCTAAAATCCCTAGTCCTGCTTAAATAATAACGCAACTGCCTGTGTACATCTAAAGTGTGCAAAATCTTTTCCGCACTATTTTGGGGATCTGCATAAAAAGTAGTCAAATGAATAGTTTGGTTTAAAGCCACACTAGAAACCACCTTAGGCATAAATGAAGGATTAGTACGTAATGATACCCTATCCTTATGAAAAATCAAAAAAGGCTCCACCGCCATAAGGGCCTGCAATTCAGAAACCCTTCTTGCAGAAGTAATGGCCAACAAAAAATCAGTCTTCCATGACAAGTATTTCAACTCAGCAGTAGCCGCAGGCTCAAAAGGTTGTAGAGTAAGTTTCTCCAACACAAAATTGAGGCCCCAAGCAGGAGTAGGAGCTCTTTGTGGGGGTCTTATATTCTTTGCCCCTCTAAGAAATTGCTTGAACAAAGGATGAGAAAACAATGGTGGGTCACAATCATAGTGAGCTGAAATTGCTGCAGCATGAATCTTAATGGAAGAGAAAGACAAACCTTTGTCCAATAGCTCAGTAAGATATTGAAGGGCCACACTCAAATTAGGCTCAGAAACATCCAAATCCTTTGCTGCACTCCAAAATAAAAATCTCTTCCATTTTTCTGCATACACCTTACGTGTACTAGGTCTTCTGGCTTCCGTAATCACATTCAAAACTTGTTGAGGAAGTTGAGACCTGCTGTGGTTCAAAAGAGAATATGCCAGGCTGTTAGATGAAGAGAGTGAAGCTTGACATTGAGTAGATGACCGTCCCTCTGAGACAAAAGGTGTGGAATCAAAGGTAAAGGCCATGGAGGCTTTCTTACCAGATTCCTCAGTAATGGGTACCAGTGTTGCGAGGCCAATCTGGAGCTATCAAAATCATCCTTGGCTTGTCTTGTCTGACCTTTAGGAGTACCTTTGGGAGGAGAGGCAGAGGTGGAAAGGCATACACATGAAGATTTTCCCAACTGAACGAAAGAGCATCCACTTTCCAAGCTGTGTGATGATAACTTTTCGTGCAAAACTTTGGCAGCTGGTGGTTTAGTGGAGAAGCGAACAGATCTATGTCTGGAGTTCCCCATGACACTGTCAATTTTTGAAATACATGAAGATCCAGTTTCCACTCGTGGGGATCCATGATTTGCCTGCTTAACCCATCTGCTAAGGAGTTCTGTGCTCCTGGCAGAAACCTTGCTTGAAGAGTAAGCTGCAAGCTGAGCGCAGTCTCCCACAAAATCATTGCTTGCCTGCATAGAGGATAAGAATGTGTTCCCCCTTGCTTGTTGATGTACCACATGACAGTTGTGTTGTCTGTTAGAATCAACACCTGCCCTGGAAGAAGTAACTCCTTGAAAGCCTTCAATGCAAACTGGACTGCTAACATCTCCTTCATGTTGATATGTAGATGCTGTAGTCAGGCAGGCCACTTGTCTTGTATCCACTTTCCATTCAGATGAGCTCCCAAGCTATGTCTGAGGCATCTGTCGTTAGAATCTGACTCGCCTCTGGCCGGGTCACAGAGAGTCCCTTGTTTAGGTGACATTCCTGAGCCCACCACAAAAATTCCTTTTGAATGCAAGGTATTATTTGAATGACAGTGTCCAGATCCTGGCAGTGCTGTGTCCATACATTTTTGAGATACCATTGTAGCTTCCTCATATGCAGTTTGGCATTGGGAAGCACCAGAATACAAGATGCCATGAACCCTAATGCTTGAAGGACTGTCCTTGCAGTCAGCACGGACTGATGAGATAGTTGATGGAAGTAAAGGGATAGACTCTTTTGTTTGTCCAGGGTTAAAAAGGCCATCTGGGCTGCTGTATTCAGTCTCACACCCAGAAAGCACATGTCTTGAGAGGGTACTAGACTGGACTTTATTTCGTTCACAGAATACCCCAGGCATCTTAGCACTGCTATCACATAATCCAGATGCTGAAGAAGCTCGTCCTTTTCTTGAGCCAGAATCAGACAGTCGTCCAAGTAAGGATAGATTTGTATTCCTTTTAGCCTGAAAAACGCTACAACTGGAGCCAGAACTTTTGTGAATACTCTGGGCGCAGTAGATAAGCCAAAGGGCAATGCAGAGAACTGATAATGTGAATTTCCAGCTCGAAACGCAGATACTTCCTGCAACTGAGTCTGATAGGCACATGAAGGTAAGCCTCCTTGAGATCTAAAGTTACCATCCAGTGATCTTTGCCCAGCAGAGGTAAAAGCTGTTGTAACGTCAACATTTTCAACTTGGGAATGTCCAAATAAGTGTTGAGGATAGACAAATCCAAAATTGGTCTCCACGTGTTCCCCTTTTTTGGTACTAGGAACAGGCGAGAATAAAATCCTAGGCCCCTTTCTGGCACAGGAACCGGCTGAATGGCCCCTATCTGGAGCAACAGAGAAATTTGCTTGTGAGCCTCTTTTCTTTGTAGAGGAGGAATGTCTGGCATGCCTTTGAAAGGAGGCAAGGTATGGAATTAAAACCTGTAACCGTGATGAACGATATCCAATACCCATCTGTCTTGGGTAATAACACTCCAGTTTTCTTTGAAAAGTGCTAGCCTTCCTCCCAAAGGTGCTGCCAGACGAGAAGGCTCTGGCAGCTGAAAAGGCAAGTCATTGGGTCTGCTTACGAAAGGACTGACCCCTGCCCTCACCAGAAGACTGGGCAGGCGAACTGCCTGCTCTAGGCCTAAAAGAACCTTGAGCTCTGCCCCTACCACGTCTAGATCTACCCCTAGACTGAGAATCATAAGAAGGATAAGTCCACCCCTTAGTAGGCCAATTTCTACTAAACTTTGGAGGCTGAACCTGCAAAAAATCTTTAACAGTCTGCATAGACTTAGCCTTGTCCTCCATTTTCTTTAAAACTGCGTCCACAGGCGCACCAAATAACACATCAGATTGTAAAGGAGCATCTAAAATCCTTGTCTTTACATGTTCAGCTAAATTCTGATCCTTGAGCCAGGCGTGCCTGCGAAGAACAGAACCAGTGGCTGCCACCCTCGAAGAGGCCTGTACAGCATCAAAACCACATTGCAAGGAATGCTTACCCACTTGTTCAGAAACATGAACTAAATCCTGCAACTCTTTACACTCAATACCTTCCGCCAGAGCATCTACCTTAGACTTCAATTGTGAAAGGAGATAATTTTGGTATTTCAACATGTGAAACTGGCAATTCAAAGCCCTCATGGCTAAAGTGGAAGAAGTATACACCTTTTTCCCCCATCTATCCAAAGCCCTTGCCTCTTTATCAGAAGGAACAGGATTTTTAACAACAGAAGCCTTAACACCTTTAGGGCCC
The DNA here is from genome assembly GCF_019279795.1 of Protopterus annectens. Lineage (NCBI taxonomy): Eukaryota > Metazoa > Chordata > Ceratodontiformes > Protopteridae > Protopterus > Protopterus annectens. The sequence goes on from NC_056726.1 coordinate 1,330,517,944, forward strand.
TGAGAAACAGTTTCTGGGTCTGCCCTGGGACTCTTAAAAAGATACTTATGAGCTACAGGCACCCTATAATACCTGTCCGGTTTAACTGGGGCAGGAGGCCAAGAATCAGGGTTCAGGGCAGCCTCTGCAAAAACATCCTCTACCACATCCAGAACAGGAGGTATAGCTAAAGGCCTATGCTGGGGTAGAAACAAAAATTCCCTAAGCCTTTTCCTAGAATCAGAGAAATCTTGACCTTCCCATTTAAAATGCTCCCTCATGGAATGAAGGGTCTCTGAAAAAGAAAAATCCTCAGGAGGAGAAGCCGAAGGTGTAGAGTCATCTACATCAGAATCAGAATAAGGAGGATACTCCTGCAAGTCTTCAGCCGAAGACTCAGAAACCTCCGAACACTGCTCAAAACTTTCAAGCTCAGGTTCCACCCTAGGCCTCTTATCAGGGGGGGGTAAGGAACCTCTAATCATAGTAATCAAATCTTCTGCCATTTTAAGCATATGTTTCTTAGGCAGAGACCCTGAAGAACTAGGGGAGACCCCCACTGAAGTTAACCCTGGCCTACCTCTAGAAGGAGCCTTGGAAACAGAAGGGAGGGCCTAACCACCTTAGGAAGGGAGGGGAGAACAGCTACCTGAGAAGCCCCTTCAGCCTGGCCTACCTCCTGAGAGGACACATCTTGTAACAGTAAAGTCTCACCCTGAGAATCCAAAGGAACTTCTGGTAGAACCACCGGCTGCACTGCCCTCTAAAGAACCGGCGTCCGGGACAGACTGTTCTTCCACCCTAGGCTTCGCTGCTTTGTCCTTGCGTTTTTTAGATTTAGCGGGCGCCGGAGCATCCGTCGGCATGTTGTAATTACAACGCTTCCCAAAAACTAACCTGGCACAATCTAATCTTCTCTTAATAGTGCGTTTGTTAAATCTAGCACAAGAGCGACAGCCAACAACGTCGTGCTCAGGCCCTAAGCAAGGTATACACAATGTATGGTAATCTCTATGAGGTATCTGTTTCCCACAAGAAATACAGTTATTCACTTTTTCTGACATCCGGTTAAATACTGAGGCAAGAAAAAAACAAAATATTCCCCAACGGGGTACTTAGCCAACTTTGATTCGGTCTGAAACTCCGACTTCAGAAAATTTCAGAACGCCAACCTGCACTCGCAATACTGCTTCTGCATCGGACCATGCGGCAAAAAAGACTGAGGATATGACGTCGGTCATGCGCATTTGTACCCTGACGTTCTGATGTCAGATAAATGCGCCTTGACCGACGTCAGCCTTATACTTCGTTATTCGGGCCGACTGGGACAGCGGACTACCCAAGTGTTAGGACTGCAGCAATGTGAGATGAAGAACATCAGACTGCTCAGCAGAGGGAAGTGAAAGTTATATACTTACCATAAAGCCAGGGGAGGGAGGGTGGCCTAATGGTTAAGGTGGTTGCCTTACAAACACAAGGGGCAGGGTTTGAGTCTCACAAGGGATAACTGGCTACGCTTAAAATGGCTCACAAGGGCAGTTAGCTTAGTACTAATCTATGAACCTATGAACCAGATCTGTGCTATCGGTTTGCCCGTTTCAACTTGTGGGTTATCAGATCCATCTGGGGTTAGAGACTGGCCATTTCCAAAGACTTCAACCCCCCCCCCCCAAGCTCCACCTTCTCTACCCATAACACCTTTCTCTATATAGGAGTCAAGTTTGCCCCCTCCAAATAAACTCAACTGCCAACTCTAAAATTATGACACCAAGGACCCCAAAAGGAAGAGAAAGAAACCAACATCTTGGTTGCCCAATTTCCAAGAGAAACAATACAGGAGGCAGCATGTGGGATAGATTACTGAACCAGATGGAAACAGACAACACAGATCTATTTGTGAAGCCAAGTACACAACTTTCATATCTAATGTCTTTTCCATCTGAATTCAACTTGTAGGACAGTGTCTCCAGTCATGTTTCACCCCAGGGATGTCTTAAGAGGGCACATTCCACAATACGGTAGAACCAAAGGAGGTTCTAGACCTCTACGGAATATCTAGCGTGTAGCAAGACACAAATGATGGGGACCCACTCAAATAGTCACACAGCACAAATGACATCCAAAACAGCACTCAAGAAAAAAGCTGTGGAGGTAGCCAAAGTTCTAGCAGAATGACCCTCTGGTTTTCAAAGTAAAGACTTTCCGTTCAAACCTTATCTTAATGAAATGCAATCTGAAAGCTATCTTGACAAAGTGAACTTTGACTTTCCCAAATGGGCCTTTGAAAAGAAACAAAACTGTTTACACATTCTGAATGACTTAGTTCTATAAATAAAATCTCAGTTGTCTGTGAACATTGAGCCAAAAATCGCCCACTGCCAAATCCTCAACCTCCTGACAAAAAAAGGTAAGATCGGGTTCTCCCATTTGTTCAGATACCAGACGATCCACATGTTGTCTCATCTGCAATGAAATCACATCCTTAGGGATAAAGTTCTGAAAAAATGCAAAGCAAGGAAGACTGTGGGAAATGAGAAGTCTTAACTCAAGCACAGACCCAAGTCCCTTAGACCGTCTTCCCCTCTAAGTGCACCCCTCCACATAAAAAGGAAGGCATACGTTGTAACCATACCCTGTGGGGGAGGAAGAACATCTTCCCTGCCAACATTAGGGAAGACTCCAACCACAAACTTTGAGACTTCGACAGACTTCCCTCAACATGATGGGAAAATCCACAGATTGGATCAAAGTAGGGCCACTGTGTTACTAGTGTCCACTACAATATCCTCGTATGGTACCTCACTAGGGGTACTATGTAAATTGCTGCAGCCATGTGACATAACTGTCTGAAAACCACAGAAGATAGATTTTTTCCTGTGAGACAGTAAGAAACTTGCCAGAGTATGAAGGGCAAATACTCAGAGCTGGGGGTTTTGCAATCTGAGATAGTATTCAACTGGCAGCCTATGAACTCCAAAGTTTGAATTGGCTGAAGGCTGGACTCAGATGGCACACCTTTGTTTACAAGTTGCACAACATAGAATTATTTCTTCACCACTGTAGACACGTGATGATCAAAGGCTAGATTACTATGTGTCCCCAAGTCCCTGATTACTGGTCAACTCTAAGGGGTGTGTTGTCAATATGATAGTTACCAGGAATGGATGACTTCCCAAAGAATACTATTATGCATTTCTTGGCATTTAATTTTAGTCCATGACTGACACCAGCTTGTTTGTATCAGCCCCTCCTGGAGAACATTTGTCAGTGTGAGATTCAATGATGGCTTCTAATTTGCAATCATCTGCAAATTTAGTCAGCCAGAGACCACAGACACTGGCCTTGACTTCTGAGAAGTAAATGCTAAAAAGGAGCGGTCAAAGGAATGATCCCCGAGGGACTCCACTTATGACTGACCTCTTTGTAGAGGTGGACTTCCCAATTCCAACTTCCTGGGTCTTCTGTGAGCCAGTTGGCTATCCACCGTTTGGCATGTGGGTTTGTACCTAATCTCTTGAGTTTGTCAACAATGCCAGAGTAGGGTATTGTGTCAAATGCCTTGGCCAGGTCAAGGTAGGCAGTGTGAATGATTTTGCCCTCATCCACTGCTTTGGTGACCTTCTCAAAGTAGTTCACCAGGATGAGTAGGCATGATTTGCCTTTGACAAAACCATACTGGGTTGGGTCCAGTGTCTGGAGGTTTACTATGTCACTACTGATCATCTACATGTTTCTTCCATGGCTTTATATACAAGACTAGTGAGACTTATGGGTCTGTAGTTTCCAAGGTCTGCAGACGGCCCACCTTTGTGCAGAGGGATGACTGTTGCGTTTCTTTATTCATGAGGCACGAAGCCTGTTTGGAGGCTACAGTTAAACAGTAATTTCAGAAGTCCTGATAGGTCATGTTTCATGCTATTTAGAAGGCATCCTGCCAAAATAAACTCTCTGCATCCAAGACAAAAAAACAGTGGCATTTGGCATCAAGGCTGTGACTTCGACTGTGCGCATTGGATGATGAGGTCTTGTCAGGGCTTTGTTCAAATCTCGTGGATCACCACATACTCTGATGTCATCAGAGCTTCTCTTGTCAGCTACTACCATGGAAGCAACCCAAACAGTTGGCTCTTCAACTGGAGAAATCGCATCTAGTCACAACATTTTATCTAACTCCACTTTGACTCTGTCCTTCATAGCTATTGGAATTTTATGTGCTGGCCTGATAACTGGACTGACCTCTGGGTTTAACTTCATGGAGTACACAACTGAAAGCTTACATAGTTTGTCTTTGAAAAGATCAGCATAGGTGAAAAAAAGGTACTGGGCGAAATTAGAGTAGTGGCCTTTTAAGCTAACAATCCTATTTTCAAACAGTCTCTGAGCCCCAATAATGACTGGACGTGCATCTTGATCACAAAGAAAGTACAGTTGTGTACACTTACTATAAATGTAGATGTTAGAGTGTACTCACTGTTGCAGTCATCACACTTGGGTTATCTTGCCTGCAGTTAGCCCTCAGTTGGCCCGAATACCAGAGACTTAGTATTTCTGCGTCAGTTGCTGTTGCTTCAGGACTAATGTCAGGTTGTCAGGGGTATAAAAACAGGCAGCCGACACCATTACATCAGTTTTTCTTGCTCCAGATGTTAGCTCCCTATTTGGGTGGCCCCTAAGTTACAGTGGGAAAAACACCACCAGTAAAAAGTATATACCAACAGCCCTGTAAGGGTAAGTAATAGACAGAAAGGAGAGAGAGGGAGGGAGAGGGAGAGAGAGAGAGAGAGAGAGAGACAGAGACAAGGGGGCCGGTGGGTAGGAAAAGTACAGTTTTGTACCTACCATAAATGTAGATGTTCGAGGATTCCATTGCTGCAGTCCTTACTATTGGGTATAGTCCGCGTCCAGTCAGCCCGAATACCAGAGTATAAGGCTGACGTCGGTCATGTCGCCTTAGACTGACGTCAGTACGTCAGGGTACTAATGCGCATGACCGGCGTCATATCCTCAGTCTTTTCTTGCCCCAGATGTCAGAAGACCCTAAAAAGACAAGGCCCAAAATACCTGCACCAAAAACACGTACAATATATACAAGAATATATACAAAAATAGAAGCATGTAAACTCACCTACATAACCACCCCTAAACACAGAGGGGAAGGAGGAGTAAATTGGACTGCAGCAATGGAATCCTCGAACATCTACATTTATGGTAGGTACAAAACTGTACTATGTTCTTCGTTTTCCATTGCTGCAGTCCTTACTATTGGGTAGAATCCCAAAGCAGAGGTAAGGGAGGCTGGCAAATCATAAAGAAGGAGGAGCTGACAACATGCCTTGCAAAACAGCTGTGGCAAAACCAGCCCTAGACTTAGAGTAGATAGGAAGGTGATAATGCTTAGAGAAAGTATGCACAGAACTCCAAGTAGCTGCTTCCAAAATATCCTTAGTTGCCACTCCCTTAGAAATGCTGTTGAAGTGGCCGTAGCCCTAGTGGAATGAGGCCTAATCCCAGCTGGAATCTCCTTGCCATGATGGGAATAACAAAATGCAATGCAAAAGCCAATCCACCTAGAAATAGTTTGTTTTGACACAGGCTTGCCCTGTGAATTCAAAGCAAAAGAAACAAACAACTGCTGAGACTGCCTAAAATCCTTAGTCCTGCTTAAATAATAACGCAGTTGCCTGTGTACATCTAAAGTGTGCAAAATCTTTTCCCCTTTATTTTGAGGGTCTGCATAAAACGTAGGCAAATGAATAGTTTGGTTTAAAGCCACACTAGAAACCACCTTAGGCATAAAGGAAGGATTAGTACGTAATGATACCCTATCCTTATGGAAAACCAAAAAGGGCTCTACTGCCATAAGGGCCTGCAACTCAGACACCCTCCTTGCAGAAGTAATAGCCAACAGAAAAGCAGTCTTCCATGACAAGTATTTCAATTCAGCAGTAGCTGCAGGCTCAAAAGGTTGTAGAGTAAGTTTTTCCAACACATAATTGAGATCCCAAGCAGGAGTAGGAGCTCTACGTGGGGTCTTATATTTTTTGCCCCTCTAAGAAACTGCTTGAACAAAGGATGCGAAAACAAAGGCGGGTCACAATCATAGTGAGCTGAAATTGCTGCAGCATGAATCTTAATAGAAGAGAAGGACAACCCTTTGTCCAATAACTCAGTAAGATATTGAAGAGCCACACTCAAATTAGGCTCAGAAATCTCCAAATTCTTTGCTGTACTCCAAAATAAAAATCTCTTCCATTTTGCTGCGTACACTTTCCTTGTACTAGGTCGTCTTGCTTCCATAATCACATTTAAAACTTGTTGAGGAAGTTGAGACCTGCTGCGTTTCAACACAGAATATGCCAGGCTGTTAGATGAAGAGAGTGAAGCTTGACAATGAGCAGATGACCGTCCTCCTGAGATAACAGATGAGGAATCAGAGGTAAAGGCCATGGAAATCCTTATGCGGTATCTGTTTCCCACAAGAAATACAGTTATTCACTTTTTCTGACATCCGGTTAAATACTGAGGCAAGAAAAAACCAAAATGTTCCCCAACGGGGTACTTAGCCAACTCTGATTCGGTCTGAAACTCCGGTTTCGGAAATATCTCAGAACGCCAACCTGCACTCGCAAAACTGCTTCTGCATCGGACCATGCGGCAAAAAAGACTGAGGATATGACGTCGGTCATGCGCATTAGTACCCTGACGTACTGACGTCAGTCTAAGGCGACATGACCGACGTCAGCCTTATACTCTGGTATTCGGGCCGACTGGACGCGGACTATACCCAATAGTAAGGACTGCAGCAATGGAAAACGAAGAACATCCAGGACTGCAACAGTGAATACACTCTAACACCTACATTTATGGTAAGAGTACACAACTGTACTATGTTCTTCGTGTTTCACTGTTGCAGTCATCGCACTTGGGTTGATTCCCCAAGCTGAAGAAAGGGTGGAGGCAGTCAAGAAGAGCTGGGGCTGGGCAAGTATGCCCTGCAGGACTGCTGTTGCAAAACCTGCCCTGGATTTAGAAAAGATAAACAGGTGGTAATGCTTGGTGAAAGTGTGTACAGAACTCCAGGTAGCAGCTTCCAGAATGTCCCTGGTAGGGACTCCCCTGAGAATGCTGTAGAGGTAGAAGTTGCCCTAGTGGAATGTGTTCTGACCCCTTGAGGGGTTGATGTCCCATGGTGTTTGTAGCAGAAATGGATACGGTATGCTATCCATTTGGAAATTGTTTTGAAATGGCCTTGCTCTCTACCCCAGGTGCAAAACTGACCATTAACTGGTCAGATTTCCTGAAGGGCTGAGTCATATCAAGGTAGAATATTAGCTGTCTGTGCACATCCAAGGAGTGAAAATCCTTTCACCTTTATTTTGAGGATTAGGGAAGAAGGTTGGCAAATGGATAGATTGGTTGAGAGCCACACTGGACACCACTTTAGGCATAAAGGAAGGGTTAGTCTTGTGGGAGACCCTGTCAGCATGAAAAATAATGAAGGGCTCTACAACCAAAAGTGCTTGTACTCAGTCACTCTTCTAGCTGAAGTGATGGCAGAAGCAAGGCTGTTTTCCAAGAGAGGAATTTTAACTCTGCTGACGCTGCAGTCTCAAAGGGTGTGTGTGTGTGAGTGTTTCCAGTACAAAGTTAAGGTCCCAAGCAGGGGTGTGTGCGCTCCTTGGTGGCCTTAAGTTGTTTGCCCCTCCAAGGAGCTGTTTGATGAGAGGGTGAGAAGAGAGAGGTGGGCTCAGTGTTGTAATGAGCCAAGATGCCAGAGGCAGGGATCTTAAATGGAGAAGGATAGGCCTCTGTGGAGTAGAAAGTACAGTTTTGTACCTACCATAAATGTAGATGTTTGAGTGTACACCCTGCTGCAGTCATCACACTTGGGTTATCCTGTCGTCAGGCGGTCCCGCAGTTGGCCGGAATTCCAAAGTCTTGATCCGGCGTCGGTTGCTGTCGCTTCTTCCCTGACGTCAGTGTGCCAGGGGTATATGTATTGCATCTGACGCCATTTTCTTCAGTTTTTCTTGCCCCAGATGTCAGGTGCCCCCCAAAAGGTGGTCAGTAATTACTACCAAATTAAGTAATTTTTTGCACAAACACAAAATCCCTCCAGCTACAAGCAAATGCATCAGGAAGGTATTGTAGAGATTTGGCCAGTTAGATCAGAGAGGATGGAGGGAGGGTAACCTGGACTGTAGCAAGGTGTACACTCTAACATCTACATTTATGGTAGGTACAAAACTGTACTATGTTCGTGTTACCCTGCTGCAGTCATCACACTTGGGTAGAATCCCAAAGCTAAGGATGGGTGGAGGAGTTATAGAGGGTTAGAGGAGGCTAGAAGACCCTGCAGAACTGCAGTGGCAAAGCCAGCTCTAGTCTTAGAGTAAAGTGGTATGTGATGGTGTTTGGTAAAGGTGTGCACTGAACTCCAAATTGCAGCTTCCAAAATCTCCTTGGTTGGAACCCCCCCTGAAGAAGGCTGTAGATGTAGCTGTTGCCCTGGTAGAGTGGGGCCTAATGGTAGCAGGAACTGGTTTTCCATGATGGGTATAGCAAAAACTAATGCAATGTCCTATCCATTTGGAAATGGTTTGTTTTGATATAGCCTTCCCTTGTGAAGCTGTAGCATAGGATACAAAGAGCTGGTCAGATTTTCTGAAAGCCTTAGTTTTATCCAAGTAGAAACGAAGTTGCCTGTGAATGTCCAAGGAATGCAGGAGTCTTTCTCCTTTGTTCTGTGGATTTGGGAAGAAGGTGGGTAAGTGGATGGTTCGATTAAAAGCCACACTGGAAACCACCTTAGGCATGAAGGAAGGATTAGTTCGTAGAGAAACTCTGTCTTGATGGAAAATGAGGAAAGGTTCCACTGCCATTAGTGCATGCAGCTCTGAGACTCTTCTAGCTGAAGTTATTGCTAGCAGCAGGGTAGTCTTCCACGATAGAAACTGTAGATCTGCAGAGAAAGCTGGTTCAAAGGGAGGTAGCGCAAGTTTTTCCAGAACAAAATTGAGGTCCCATGTTGGTGTAGGTGCTCTCCTGGGGGGGCCTAATGTTCTTTGCCCCTCTGAAGAACTGCCTTAGAAGTGGATACGAAAATAAGGGTGGATCCGTGTTGTAGTGGGCTGAAATAGCTGATGCATGGATTTTAATGGAAGAAAAAGAAAGTCCTTTGTGCAACATCTCAGTTAAATACTGTAGAATCTGATGCATGTGAGGCTGTAGTGTGCTTTGGTTTGGTTCCAGGTGTAAAACCTTTTCCATTTGTCCGAATAGGCCTTCCTGGTGCTGGGGCCTCCTAGCTTCCAGGATAACATCCATAACTGCTTGGGAAAGAGGAGCTGGCTGAATGCTTAGGTGATTTGTCATGCAGCCATACTTAAGGTTTTGAGCTGGATGTGAAGAATCTGATTGTTTTGCTGTGTGAGCAAATGGGCAATTTGTGGTAAAATCCAAGGAGGGCCCTGGGCCGTATTGCTCAATAGTGGGTACCAGTGTGGCGTGGCCAGTCTGGGGCTATGAGTATCAGTCGTGGTCTCTCCTTTCTGACTTTCAGAAGCACCTTTGTGAGGAGAGGCAATGGAGGGAAGGCATATACTGTCAGGTTTTTCCAACTGAATGAGAGTGCGTCCACTTTCCAAGCTTGATGGTGAAGTGTCCTTGTACAAAATTTTGTTAGTTGATAGACCTGTTTGCCAGTCCTCAAAACTATGTCTGGAAGGCCCCATTTCCGAGTTATCATTGCGAATACTTGTGGATCCAGTTTCCACTCGTGGGGATCCATGATGTTTCTGCTGAGGTCGTCTGCCAATGTGTTCTTTTTTCCTGGCAGGGATTGAGCTTGTAACTGAACTTGGTAAGCCAGAGCTGTGTTCCACAAGGTCATTGCTTGCCTGCATAGAAGGTAAGAGTGTGTACCCCCTTGTTTATTTATGTACCACATTACTGTGGTGTTGTCCGTCCTTATTGTAAGTTGTCCTGGATGTAATAGATTCTTGAAGGCTGTCCGAGCATTCTGTAAAGCTAGCATCTCTTTTTGATTGATGTGCAGATTCCTTTGATCTGCAGTCCATACGCCTTGAACGCACTGTCTTGCCATGTATGCCCCCCAGGCGTAGTCCGATGCATCTGTTGTCATAGTTTGCATGGCTGGGGGCAAGGTGAAAGGCTGACCCTTGTTGAGGTGACATGCCTGTGACCACCATAGAAACTCCTGTTGTAGGCAGGGAATGAGAGATATCATTGTGTTAAAGCTGTGGCTGTGTTGAGAACATACGCTTTTTAGGCACCACTGTAATTTCCTCATATGCAGCTTTGCAAATGGTATTAGTAGTATGCAAGATGCCATGAGGCCCAAGGCCTGCAGAATTTTTCTTGCAGGTAGTTGGGTCTTTGTTGCCATTGTTTGAAATATTGAGTCAGCTGTAGTTGTTTGTCTGGCGTCAGATAAGCCTTCTGGGCCGTTGTATTCAAGCTGGCACCCAGGAATGTCATATTTTGTGAGGGTACTAGTTTTGATTTCTTTTCATTTACTGTGTACCCCAGGCAACTTAGAAGATGTTTAACAAAAGCCAGATGTTGTAAGAGGATGTCCTGGCTTTCTGCTTGGATGAGGCAGTCGTCCAGGTATGGGTATATTTGAATTCCTCTTTGTCTGCAGTATGCAATTACTGGTGCCAGGCATTTTGTGATGACCCTGGGCGCAGTAGATAAGCCAAAGGGCAGTGCAGAGAACTGGTAATGGGTTGATCCTGCAATGAAACAGAGGTATCTTCTGCAACTTTGTCTGATAGGGACATGCGGGTATGCTTCCTTGAGATCCAACATTACTAGCCATGCTTTCTTGCCCAACATGGGAAGAAACTGCTGTAGTGTTAACATCTTGAATTTGGGTACTTGTAAGAAGGTGTTTAGAATTGAAAGGTCCAGAATTGGTCTCCAGGCATTGTCCTTTCTGGGAACTAGAAAGAGTCTTGAGTAAAATCCTTGGCCTTGCTTTCGAGTAGGTACCAGTTGAATGGCTTTCATGTCCATGAGAGCTGTAATTTGTTTTTGTGCCTCTGCCCATTGATTTTGTGGCAGGTTTGGCATTCCTCTTTTCATTGGCAAGGTGTGAAAATGGAATCTGTATCCTCATGAAATTATGTCTAGGACCCATTTGCCCTTTGTGACAATGTGCCAGTTGTCAGTGCGAGTTTTCCTCCCAAGGGGGCTGCCAAGAGAGCGTTCCTTGTCCAGATGAGGTGCAAGTCATTGAGTTTGCCTTCTGGTAGTTTGGGACCCGTCTTCTCCTCCCTCCTGTGTTGCAGTGCCCCACTGTCGAGGTTTGTACTGGGCTTCTGGTTGTCCTCTGCCTCTTGGACGTCTGATTTACCCCTCTGTGGTCTGTTAGTAGCTGGAAAGGACCAATTTTTTGTTGGCCAATTTCTGCTGAAGCAAGGGGGCTGTACCTGTAGAAAATCTTTGACTGTCTGCATAGATTTTGCCTTATCCTCCATTTTCTTTAAGACTTCTTCTGCTTTAACTCCAAAAAGAACATCCTGCTGTAAGGGAGCATCTAGAGTTTTGTTTTTACATTATCAGGTAGAGTTTTGTTCCTTTAACCAAGCATGCCTACGTATAACAGACCCAGTGACAGCTGCTCTGCAGGAAGCCTCCAAAGAATCAAACCCACATTGTAAAGTATGTTTGCCCACCTGCTCAGTTGCATGCAACAGATCCTGCATTTCTTTCAATTCAGACTGTTGAGGGAGTGTGCTCATTTTTTGTTTTAACTGAGACATTAGAAATTGCTGATATTTTAGCATGTGAAATTGGCAATTTAGTGCCCTCATAGCTAGAGTGGCTGAGGTGTAAACCTTTTTCCCCCACCTGTGTAGTGCTCTGGAGTCCCTTTCCGAGGGTACAGGATTTTTTGCCGTAGAAGCCTTAGCCCCCTTTGGGACCCTGGGAGATGGTCTCTGGATCAGCAACAGAGCTTTTATAAAGGAATTTGTGGGAATCAGGTACTCTATAGTATCTGTGAGGTTTGACTGGAGCAGGAGGCAGAGAATCTGGGTTCAAACTGGATTCTAAGTAATCATCCACAATGTCTAAAACTGGGGGGATGGCAAGTGGTCTGTGCTGGGGGAGTAAAAGAAACTCTGTTTTCTTTGAGTCAGAGTAGTCCTGACCTTCCCAGTGAAAATGTTCCCTCATAGTGTGTAAAGTTTCCCCAAAGGAGTAGTCTTCAGGAGGAGAAGCTGAGTGAATAGAATCCTCAGCATCAGAAACTTCATAAGGGGAGAAGGAGTAATCTTGGTCCTCAGAGGAGCCTGAGGAAATAGACACTTGTTCAGAGGCATAATCTTCCTCTTGTCTAGGCCTTTTGTCGGGTGGAAGTTGGGAACCCCTGATTAAAGAGATCAAATCTTCAGCCATTTTGAGCATCTGTTTCTTAGGCATGGGGCCTTGAACTGGAGACTGAAGTGCAGTCTTTTTAGGTTTAATAGGAGTCTTAGTCTTAGGATACATTTTTATGGTGAGCGTCATCGGTCTGAAGACGCCTTCAGAAACCAAAGGTGTTTCTGCAGCACCGACATCTTTTTCAGCAGTGTCGTCGGTAGGGGCTAAACAAAATGGCTGTGTCGGCCTAGTACTCTCCACCAAAAGCTCCGAAGCAGTCTCTGGTTCCAGATCTGCGGTAGTCAGGGGCTACGGAGCCTCACTGAAGACCGGTGAACCGGTGACCGGACCAGCCGCGGCCTCAGAGTCTGGCTTGGGTCTAGGCTGCCTGTCCTTATCCTTGCGTTTTTTGTGCACGCCGGTAGTCGGTTGCTCCGACGGCATAGTGTAGTTAAATTTTCTACTGTAGTGTCGCCGAAGTAGTGTCGTGCAAAATCAAAGAGTCTTTTTATAATACGCGTATTAAACCTAGCACAAAAACGACAACCAGTGACGTCGTGGTCTGGGCCTACGCAAGGTATGCAGTAAGAATGAAAATCCTTATGAGGTATTTGCTTCCCACAAGAAATACAATTGTTAACTTTTTCTGACATCGGTCTGAGGCAAGAAAAGTTTCCCCAACGGGGTACTTAGCTTTATTGAAGACTTCGGATCTGAAATTCGACTTCGAAAATCTCAGGAGTTGGCCGACCGGCACTTGCGAACTGCTTCTGCTTCGATCACCGTGCGGCAAGAAAGACCGAAGAAAATGGCGTTGGATGCATTACATATACCCCTGGCGCACTGACGTCAGGGAAGAAGCGACAGCAACCGACGCCGGACCAAGACTTTGAATTCCGGCCGACTGCGGGACCGCCTGACGACAGGATAACCCAAGTGTGATGACTGCAGCAGGGTAACACGATGAACATCTGCTAGGTAATCCGGGATTAGAATTAAGGAGGGCAGTGCTGTGTCCTCTCCTTTAGACTGAATCCAGGAACAATACCTTTTCCACTTATCAGCATAGGATTTCCTTGCACTGGGTCTTCTGGCTTCAAGAATGACGTCCAGCATTTGCTTGCTTAGGCCGGTCACTGGGGGAAAATTCAAGGAATAAGCCAGGCTGCAAGATTCAGGGATTGCAATTGCAGATGCAAGATCTGTCCCCCCCTGCTGAGTGTGGAGGGTTGGGAGTGGGGTAGGTGCCAGGGTGGCATCGGTCACAGGCTGCACAGTAGTGGGTACCAGTGCTGGTATTGCCAGTCCGGGGCAATCAGGATTGCCCTTGGTCTGTCCTGTCTTATCGAGTAATATTCTTGAGAGAAGAGGCAAAGTGGGGAATGCATAAATTGAGAGGTTTACCCACTGAAAGCATAGGGCATCCACTTTCCAGGCCTTCCTGTGAGGTGTCCTGGTACAGAATTTGCTGAGCTGGTGACTACAGGGAGAGGCAAAGAGATCCACCTCTGGGGTCTCCCATTTCTGAATCAGAAGGTTGAAAGTGCTGGGCTCTAATTGCCACTTGTATTGATCTAGGAGATTTCTGTTTAAGTTGCCTGCCCGCGAGTTATGTTTGCCTGGCAGGAATTGAGCTTGCAGATGGACTTGCATGTCCAAGGCAGTGCTCCACAGGGCCGTGGCTAGCCTGCAGAGTGGGTAAGAGTCTGTTCCCCCCCTCCCGCTTGTTGATGTACCACAACTGTGGTGTTGTCTGTTTTTATTAGCAGGTGTCCTGGTGAGAGTAGGGAATCTGAAAGCTGTCAAAGCTTGCTGCACAGCTAGCATTTCTTTCTAGTTAATGTGCAGATGAAACTGACTTGGGCTCCAGTGGCCCTGAATGCACTTGCCATCCATATGTGCCCCCCAGGCATAGCCTGATGTGTCTGTGGTTAGGGTCTGGGAAGCCTGGGGTTAAGTAAAGGGCAGACCCTTGTTGTGGTTGCATGCTGCTGCCCACCAAAGAAACTCTGCCCTTAGACAGGGTATTATAGGAATGACTGTTTCCAGGTCCTGAGAATGTTGGCACCAAAGACTAAGTACCACTGAAGTTTCCTCACATGCAAGTCTGGCATATGGAATTAGTAGGATGCAAGAGGCCATGAACCCTACGGCCTGCAGGATTTTCCCTTGCGGATAGTTGGGTTCTTGAGGCCATTTGAGTAAAATAGTCGGTCAGACAGACTTGTCTTTCTGGAGTGAGGAATGGCATCTGGGATGCTGTGTCCAAGCTTGCTCCCAGGAATTAAATCCTTTGACTGGGTACTAGTTTTGATTTCTTTTCATTGATGGTGTACCTCAGGGAGATTAGGATTTTTTTTACAAATGTCAGGTGCTGCAACAGCATTTCTTGTCTGCCTGAATCAGGCAGTCGTCCATGTACGGGTAAATTTGAATATTTCTCTGTCTGCAGTAAGCAATGGCTGGAGCCAGGCATTTTGTGAATACTCTAGGAGCAATGGATAAGCCAAAGGGAAGTGCAGAGAATGGATAACGCATAGATCCTGCCCTGAAGCAAAGATATTCCCTGCATGATTCCCCTTATAGGGATGTGCAGATAGGCTTCTTTTAAGTCTAGGGTGACTAACCAGACATCTTTGGTTAGCATAGGTAAAAGCTGCTGCAGGGTGAGCATTTTGAATTTTGGTACTACCAGGAAGGTGTTGAGAGTTGAAAGATCTAGGATTGGGCGCCAAGTGCCCTCTTTTCTGGGTACCAGGAAAAGTCTGGAATAGAATCCTTGGCCCATCTATTCCACGGGAACAGGTTGAATTGCCCTTATAGAGAGAGCAGGGATTGAACTTGGTTTTGGGCCTCTGCCCACTGGTTTTTGAGGAAGGTCTGGGAACCCTTTTGGGGTTGGCAGTGAGTGGAAGTAGAATATGTACCCCTAGGATACAATGTTTAGGACCCATTGGTCTTTGGTGATGGACATCCAGTTTTTTGCATGAAGTGCAAGTTTTCCTCCTAGGGGGTACAAGCAGCTGGGCAGAGGTGGGGAGGAGTGAAGAAGTCACTGTGAGATCTTACCGTAGGGAGGTGGCTTAGCACTCCCTGCTTTGGGGTGATGGGCACTCAAATGCTTGGATCTCTGCATACCCAGAGACTGCAGTCTGGGTGGCCAGTTTCCCCTGGGTCTAGTTTGAGATGGCCTGGAGGGGGCTGGAAAGGACCAGTGTTTTGAGGGGCAATGCCTACTGAATCTAGGAGGCTGCACTTGTAAGAATTCGTTAACCGTCTGCATAGATTTAGCTTTTTCTTCCATCTTTTTAAGAACCTCTTCTGCTTTGGTGCCAAACAGATTGCCCTTGTTCAAAGGGACGTCTAATAACTTTAATTTGACATGGTCTGGCAAAGTCTGCTCCTTAAGCCAAGCATGGGTGTCAACGCCACACTGCAATGTATGCTTGGTAACTTGGCGTGCAGAATGCATAAGTTCCTGCAATTCTTTATTTTCTGCACAGTCTGTAAAGGTAGCTATTTTTTGCTTAATAAGTTCCATAATATGCTGCTGATACCTCAGCATGTGAAACTGATAATCCAAGGCCCTAATGGCGAGAGTTGCCAAAATATATACTTTCTTATCCCATCTGTCCAAAGCTCTGAAATCCCTGTCCAAAGGGGTGGGATTCTTAGCTGTAGTTACTTTGATACATTTAGGACCCTGGGAAATTATCTCTGGGTCAGCAGTAGGATTTTTGAAAAGGAATTTATGAGAGTCAGGTACTCTGTAGTACCCGTCTGGTTTCCTAGAAGCAGTGGGTAAAGTATCAGGAGTAAGACCGGATTCCATAAAGACATCAACAACTTCCAGGACTGGGGGTATTGCTAAAGGCCTATCTTGTGGCAAGTCTAGAAATTTTCCAAGTCTCTTTTTGGACTGAGAATAGCCTTGGCATTCCCAATGGAAATGCTCTCTTAAAGCATGTAAGGTTTCACCAAAAAAAAAAAAAAAATCCCCTGGAGGAGAGGCAGAGGGGAATGGATTCCTCTGCATCTGAATCCTCATAAGCAGATAAGGGCATGTTTTCATATTCAGAAACCTCAGAGTCGTCAGACTCTTGGTCTGTTGAAACTGTTGGGGACTGATCTCTTTCTCTTAGCAGGGGAAGGCCGACTTCCCCTAATCAGCATTATAAGGTCTTCTGCCATTCTAAGCATTTTGTGTTGTGGCAAGGGAGCAGGTGCATGCGCTTTTGGTTGTCGGCTTTCTAGGCGTAGCGCGTACTCTTGGCCTTAGAAAAGTACAGTTTTGTACCTACCATAAATGTAGATGTTAGAGTGTCCACCCTGCTGCAGTCATCACACTTGGGTTATCCTGTCATCAGGCGGTCCCGCAGTCGGCTGGAATTCCAAAGTCTTGGTCCGGCGTCCGTTGCTGTCGCTTCTTCCCAGATGTCAGTGCGCCAGGGGTATATATAATGCAACAGACGCAATTTTCTTCAGTTTTTCTTGCCCCAGATGTCAGGTGCCCCCAAAAAGGTGGTCAGTAATTAGTACCAAATTGAGTAAACTTGCACAAACACAAAATCCCTTCAGCTATAAGCAAATACATCAGGAAGGTATTGAACAGATTTAGCCAGTAGGTCAGAGGGGATGGAAGGAGGGTAACCTGGACTGCAGCAGGGTGTACACTCGAACATCTACATTTATGGTAGGTACAAAACTGTACTATGTTCATCGTGTTACCCTGCTGCAGTCATCACACTTGGGTTGAATCCCACAGCTAAGGATGGGTGGAGGTATCATACAGGGTTAGAGGAGGCCAGAAGGCCCTGCAGAGCTGTAGTGGCGAAGCCCGTCCTGGTCTTAGAGTAAAGTGGTAAGTGATAGTGTTTGGTAAAGGTGTGTACTGAACTCCAAGTTGCAGCTTCCAAAATCTCCTTGGTTGGAACCCCCCTGAGAAAGGCTGTAGAAGTAGCTGTTGCCCTGGTAGAGTGGGGCCTAATGGTAGCAGGAACTGGTTTTCCATGATGGGTGTAGCAAAAACGTATGCAATGACCTATCCATTTGGAAATGGTTTGCTTTGATATAGCCTTCCCTTGAGAAGCTGTAGCATAGGATACAAAGAGCTGTTCAGATTTTCTGAAAGCCTTAGTTTTGTCCAAGTAGTAACGAAGTTGCCTGTGAATGTCCAAGGAATGCAGGAGTCTCTCACCTTTGTTCTGTGGATTTGGGAAGAAAGTGGGTAAGTGGATGGTTTGATTTAAAGCCACACTGGAAACCACCTTAGGCATAAAAGAAGGATTAGTTCGTAGAGAAACCCTGTCTTGATGAAAAATGAGGAAAGGTTCCACTGCCATTAGTGCCTGTAGCTCTGAGACTCTTCTAGCTGAAGTTATTGCTAGCAGCAGGGCAGTCTTCCATGATAGGAACTGAAAATCTGCAGAGAAAGCTGGTTCAAAGGGAGGTAGCGTTAGTTTTTCCAGAACAAAATTGAGGTCCCATGTTGGTGTAGGTGCTCTCCTGGGTGGTTAATGTTTTTTGCCCCTCTGAGGAACTGCCTTAGAAGTGGATGCGAAAATAAGGGTGGATCCGTGTTGTAGTGAGCCGAAATAGCTGAAGCATGGATTTTAATGGAGGAGAAAGAAAGTCCTTTGTGCAACATCTCAGTTAAATACTGCAGAATGTGAGGCATGTGAGGCTGAAGTGTGTGTCGGCCTTTAGATTGGTTCCAGGCACAAAACCTTTTCCATTTGTCCGAATAAGCCTTCCTGGTGCTTGGCCTCCTAGCTTCCAGAATAACATCCATAACTGCTTGGGAAAGAGGAGCTGGCTGGATGCTTAGTTGATTTGCCATGCAGCCAGATGTAAGGTTTGGAGCTGGCTGTGAAGAATCTGTTTTGTTGTGTGAGAAAATGGGAAATTTGTGGCAATATCCATGGTGGGCCGTGGGCCATATTCCTCAATAGCGGGTACCAGTGCTGGCGTGGCCAGTCTGGGGCTATGAGAATCAGTAAAGGTCTCTCCTTTTTGACTTTCAGAAGTACCTTTGTGAGGAGAGGCAATGGAGGGAAGGCATATACTGTCAGGTTTTTCCAACTGAAAGAGAGTGCGTCCACTTTCCACGCTTGAAGAGCCTTGTACAAAATTTTGTTAGTTGATAGTTTTGAGGGCTGGCAAACAGGTCTATCTCTGGAAGGCCCCATTTTTGAGTTATCATTGTAAATACTTGTGGATCTAGTTTCCACTCGTGGGGATCCATGATGTTTCTGCTGATGTCATCTGCCAATGTATTCTTCTGTCCTGGCAGGAAATGAGCTTGTAACTGAACTTGGAAAGCCAGAGCTGTGTTCCATAAGGTCACTGCTTGCCTGCACAGAGGGTAGGAGTGGGTACCCCCTTGTTTGTTTATGTACCACATTACTGTGGTGTTGTCCTTCTTTATTGTCAGTTGTCCTGGATGTAATAGATCCTTGAAGGCTGTCAGAGCTTTCTGTACAGCTAGCATCTGTTTTTGATTGATGTGCAGATTCCTTTGATCTGCAGTCCATACGCCTTGAATGCACTGTCCTGCCATGTGAGCCCCCCAGGCGTAATCTGATGCATCTGTTGTGATAGTTTGCCTGGCTGGGGGCAAGGTGAAAGGCTGACCCTTGTTGAGGTGACATGCCTGTGACCACCATAGAAACTCCTGTTGTAGGCAGGGAATGAGAGATATCATTGTGTCCAAGCTGTGGCTGTGTTGAGACCATACGCTTTTTAGGTACCACTGTAATTTCCTCATATGCAGCTTTGCAAATGGTATTAGTAGTATGCAAGATGCCATGAAGCCCAAGGCCTGCAGAATTTTTCTTGCAGTTAATTGGGCCTTTGTTGCCATTGTTTTGAAATATTGAGTCAGTTGTAGTTGCTGGCGTCAGATAAGCCTTCTGGGCCGTTGTATTCAAGCTGGCACCCAGGAATGTCATATTTTGTGAGGGTACTAGTTTTGACTTCTTTTCGTTTACCGTGTACCCCAGGCAATTTAGTAGATGTTTTACAAAAGCCAGATGATGCAATAGAATGTCCTTACTATCTGCTTGGATGAGGCAGTCGTCCAGGTATGGGTATATTTGAATTCCTCTTTGTCTGCAGTATGCAATTACTGGTGCCAGGCATTTTGTGAAGACTCTGGGCGCAGTAGATAAGCCAAAGGGCAGTGGAGAGAATTGGTAATGGGTTGAACCTGCAATGAAACGGAGGTATCTTCTGCAAGGGACATGCAGGCATGCCTCCTTGAGGTCCAACGTTACTAGCCATGCTTCCTTGCCCAACATGGGAAGAAGCTGCTGTAGTGTTAGCATCTTGAATTTGGGTACTTGCAAGTAGGTGTTTAGAATTGAAAGGTCCAGAATTGGTCTCCAGGCATTGTCCTTTCTGGGCACTAGAAAATGTCTTGAGTAAAATCCTTGACCTTGCTCTCGAGTAGGTACCAGTTGAATGGCTCTCATGTCCATGAGAGCTGTAATTTGCCTTTGCGCCTCTGCCCATTGATTTTGTGGCAGGTTTGGCATTCCTCTTTTCATTGGCAAGGTGTGAAAATGGAATCTGTATCCTCGTAAAATTATGTCTAGGACCCAGTTGCCCTTTGTGACAATGTGCCAGTTGTCTGAAAAAAGTGCGAGTTTTCTTCCCAAGGGGGCTGCCAAGAGAGTGTTGCTTGGCCAGATGAGGTGCCAGTCATTGAGTTTGCCTTCTAGTAGATTGGGACCTGTCTTCTCCTCCCTTCTGTGCTGTAGTGCCCCATTGACAAGGTTTGTACTGGGCTTGTGGTTGTCCTCTGCCCCTTGGGTGTCTGTATTTACCCCTCTGTGGTCTGTCTGTAGCTGGAAAGGACCAATTTTTTGTTGGCCAGTTTCTGCTGAAGCGAGGGGGGCTGTACCTGTAGGAAATCTTTGACTGTCTGCATAGAGTTTTGCCTTATCCTCCATTTTCTTTAAGACGACTTCTGCCTTAACTCCAAAAAGAACATCCTGCTGTAAGGGAGCATCTAGAAGTTTTGCTTTAACATGATCAGGTAGAGTTTGTTCCTTTAACCAAGCATGCCTACGTATAACAGACCCAGTGGCAGCTGCTCTGCAGGAGGCCTCCACAGAATCAAACCCACAGTGTAAGGTATGTTTGCCCACCTGTTCAGTGGCATGCAACAGATCCTGCATTTCTTTCAAATCAGATTGTTGAGGGAGAGTGGTCATTTTTTGCTTTAACTGAGAGATTAGAAATTGCTGATACTTAAGCATTTGAAAGTGGCAATTTAGTGCCCTCATAGCTAGAGTGGCTGAGGTGTAAACCTTTTCCCCCCACCTGTCTAGTGCTCTGGAATCCCTCTCAGAAGGTACAGGATTTTTAGCCATAGAAGCCTTAGCCCCCTTGGGACCCTGGGAGATTGTCTCTGGGTCAGCAACAGGGCTTTTGTTAAGAAATTTGTGGGAATCAGGCACTCTATAATATCTGTCAGGCTTAGCCGGAGCAGGAGGAAGAGAATCAGGGTTAAAACTGGATTCTAAGTAAACATCATCCACAATGTCTAAAACTGGTGGGACGGCAAGTGGTCTGCGTTGGGGGAGTAAAAGAAACTCTCTGAGCCTTTTCTTAGAGTCAGAGTTGTCCTGACCTTCCCAGTGAAAATGTTCCCTCATAGTGTGCAAAGTTTCCCAAAGTAGTCTTCAGGAGGAGAAGCGGAGGGAATGGAATCCTCAGCATCAGAATCTTCATAAGGAGAGAAAGAGTAATCTTGGTCCTCAGAGGAGTCTGAAGAAACAGACACTTGTTCAGAGGATGCATAAACTTCCTCTTGTCTAGGCCTTTTGTCAGGAGGGGGCTGGGAACCCCTGATTAAAGTGATCAAATCTTCAGCCATTTTGAGCATCTGTTTCTTAGGCATGGGGCCTTGAACAGGGGACTGAAGTGCAGTCTTTTTAGATTTATTAGGAGTCTTCGTCTTAGAAAACGATTTAATGGTGAGCGTCGTCTGTCTGAAAACGCCTTCAGAAACCGATGGCGTTTCTGCAGCACCATCTTTTTCAGCAATGTCGATGGTAGGGCCTGCACTAAATGGCTGCGTCGGCCTGGTACATTCAGTCAAAAATTCTGAAGCGGTCTCGGGTTCCAGATCTGCGGTAGTCAGGGGCTGCGTCAGAGCCTCACTGAGGACCGGAGACCGGGCCAGTCGAGGCCTCGGAATCTGGCTTAGGCCTGGGCTGTCTGTCCTTATCCTTGCGTTTTTTGTGCATGCCGGTAGTCGGCTGCTCCGACGGCATGTTGTAGTTAAATTTCCTACCGTAGTGTCGTGCGAAATCAAAGCGTCTTTTAAATAGTACGCTTATTAAACCTAGCACAAAAACGACAACTAGTGACGTCGTGGTCTGGGCCTAGGCAAGGTATGCAATAACAATGAAAATCCTTATGAGGTATTTACTTCCCACAAGAAATACAATTATTAACTTTTTCTGACATCGGTCTGAGGCAAGAAAAGTTTCCCCAACGGGGTACTTAGCTTTATAGAAGACTTCGGTCTGAAATTCAAATTCGAAAATCTCAGTAGTCGGCAGACCGGCACTTGCGAACTGCTTCTGCTTCGGGCACCGTGCGGCAAGAAAGACTGGAGAAAATGGCGTCAGTTGCATTATATATACCCCTGGTGCACTGAAGTCAGGGAAGAAGCGACAGCCACCGACGCCGGACCAAGACTTTGGAATTCCAGCCGACTGCGGGACCGCCTGACGACAGGATAACCCAAGTGTGTTGACTGCAGCAGGGTAACACGATGAACAGCTTGGTAGTTTTAGACAGAACTGAAGTAGTCAGTTTGTGTCGAACATCGGTAGTGTGAAGAACTTCCTCAGAAAACGGTGCCTGCTCAAACATATACTAGCCAGTGTATTTTTTTTTTCTATTATTTTTTATAACCTTCTCATGCCTCCATCTCTCTTTCTTTGGCCTAAATATTATTATCTTCAGACCTTGTGTACATCTAAAATTGTTGTATCTTAAACTATGCTTTGACTCTATACCATTCGACTTAAATTTAATTTTTCCTTCCCATATAAGTTTAATTATCCAATGTATTGCAATTTAAAAAAAATATATTTAAAAATGGTCTAAGCATTGAAATTTATGTATAGTATTGTTTAAGTATTGTATTTTCTCTTTTTACCTGCTTGGAGCTCATCTCCCTGGGCCTCTACTACATGTATCCAGCTAGACTAGCCCAGTCAACAAATGTAAAATAAATAAATAAAATAGTTTTAGACAGAACTGAAGTAGTCAGTTTGTGTCAATCGGTAGTGTGAAGAACTTCCTCGGAATCCGGTGCCTGCTCAGTGGCTCCAGACCCATCCAAGGTAGAGACATCCGCATGTTCCATGGTCAAAGAAGTGTCGCGGCATGCCGGACTCCGAACGGGTCTCTGTAGAGGCCTGCGAATACACTGAAGCAGGCATCAGGGGCTGCGAAAGCAGCTCAGAGTACCGGCGAACTGGCGACTAGCTTATCGGAAGCTTCGTCTGCAGCTCTGGACCTATGCGGTCCTTCTCTGTCTTTATCCTTACGTTTTTTTTTTGGAATAATGGTAGTCGGATGGCTTACTGAAGCCATTTCGGAATACAGAGATCGAGAACGAAAATATTTAGCGACAATAAGGGCCCGACGAATGGTTTGGGCGTTGAACAAGGCACAAAACAGACAGCGAAGTACATCGTGGTCTGGGCCTAAACAGGCGACGCAGTAGGAATGAAAATCTCAGTGTGGTATTTGTTTTCCACAGGCAAGACAATTGTTAACTTTTTCTGACATCGGTTAGAGCAAGAAAAAAGGACCCCCAACGAGGTACTTAGCTTTAGAAGACTTCAGGATGATTTAATTCATAAACGAAAACTCAGGTAGCGACCGATCAGCACTTGTGCGAACAACTTCTACTTCGGGCTCCTCGGCACTTGTGCGAACAACTTCTGCTTCGGGCTCCTCGGCAAGCAAAACTGACGTAATGGCGTCGGCTGCCTGTTTTTATACCCCCGACGACCTGACGTCAGTCCTGAAGCGACAGCAACTAATGCAGAAATACCAAGTCTCTGGTATTCGGGCTGACTGAGGGCTACCTACAAGCAGATAACCCAAGTGTGATGACTGCAACAGTGAAACATGATCATCAAGTGTGGCACATCTCATTACTAAGGGTTTTGCATCCAGGAAGAAAGAGGTCAGTGTCCCCCTCTACTCTTCCCTCATTAGGCCAATCATTGAGTGCAATGCCCCATTTGGCATGTACCTCACTAAACACCTGCAATAAAAGGAGAGGCCGCAAAAGTACCTCACAGAGGATCCCAGGCCTTACAAATGCGTCCTATACCGACAGACTAAAAAAACTCCAACTATTCTCTCTCTCATATAGTCTACTTAGAGGCAATCTCTGCTTGACTTACAAAGCCATGTCTGACTCAGCTCTGTTAGAAAAGCTACATCTAAAGAAATCCCAATCCCTCCGCACCACACGCTCCAGAGACCTCAACCTCATTACCACAATCAACAGAACATGCTGGAGGAACAGGTTCATAACCCAGAGACTGCCCATGCTATGGAACAGACTTCCCCCATACATGTCAAGCAGAGCAACTCACTGGCCCTCTTCAAAAGAAATCTTGATGAGTGGATGGAAAATAGAAAATTCAGCCCAAGGAACACTCCAGTGGCTTTACTCGAAAGAGACACTGGGAACTAAGGTCGGGTGGCACGATGCTAGGGTAATCCTATGGGCTAGGCTTGTAAAGGCCCCAGAGCCATTAGCTAGAAGAAGCTACTCCTTGGGTTCATAGGTGTGTACTAGGCTGAGGAACACAAAAGCACTACTGAGCCTTCGGTCTGAATTTCTTCATCTCCATAAGCAACAAGCTTCGCACACCTTGCCATATCAAGCCTTTCACCATGACGCACACTAGCAAATGTTTCTGCTGACATAAAATTGCACTTGGAACCTGTATCAACTTTGATGTCGATGGGTTTGCAATTGATCCCAACAGTACAAAATACTTCATTCTTCACCCTCAAATCTACTGCACTGACTGTTTCATGAAGCACTGACACACCATCAAGATAAAGAGAAGGGTTGCAGCTCTCTAAAAGATACTCATTTCTTAAAATGCTCCTTCTTGATAAAAGAATGTGGGCTTTGGATTTACAAAACCTTTTGAAATTATTCCATTTATTGCATTTGTAGCATTGTTGACCAAAAGCTAAACATTTCTCCCTTTTAGATTGATGACTTCCACCACAAATACTGCAGTTTGCAATGCAGCTGGGTAGGAGCCCATGCTTTGAGTCTGCTGACTTACTCTTATGCTTCACTGAGACTGTGAGAACTCTGGAATTTGCTGGAAAGCACTGGGGTTTACCAATGAGTGTTGCAGGGGCTACAGTTGCTGTCATATGCTTGGGCCTGTTTCTTTTAACTACGTGCTGCATACTATCAACATGAGCTTCATCACGGTGCCTTCTAGAGCGATTCTCATTTGTAAGCATAATGAATGTAATTTTCTGTGAGCTCATATATCTGACAAATCTTAATGGAAAAAAGTTAAATCACTGCCACAAACCAAGAGCTTTCCTCACAGCATCATCTTTAATACCACACACAAGTCTGTCCTTTATCTACTCATCCTTTAAATCACCAAATCTGCACGTTTTAGCCTTATTTCTCAGGTCAGTTATATATGCTGCAAAAGTTTCACCAGGCTTTTCATCTCTTGTATAAAATAAGTGCCTTTCCACTGTAACATTTGTCTGGGGGTTACACATTTCTCTAAATTTACATTTTATGCACTCTGGGTCCTCCCTTGACTCAGCCTGTATAACAATATGACAGTTTTCTGCCTCTCCTGTCTAGATAGCAAGTGCATACACAAATAAATGTTCCCTTTCTATGGCTTCTGACCCAACTAAATTAAGTACAATAAATGCCTTTGTATGGTCATTATCATCAGAAAATACAGCCTGTACGAAAACTTTGTAATCTTGCTCAAACCCTCTCCAGTTCTCAGCAATATTACTGTCAAAACAAGTACACTGGGTTTCTGAAATCTGTCTATGCCCACAAAATATGCACAAAGCCACTTAAAATATGGCCCTTGCAATTATGTATGAACAAACAAATCCATGAGCTTGTAATAACATTTAAATGCACAATAAACTCTTTGAAATACTGTACTTTGCAAAATATGCACTGTAATGGCTGTACTCAGAAATAACTACTATAATACCGCACAAACATTCAAACACTTTATACACTTCTGATAACTTGGATATCTTTGCTTAATACAAAAAAATATATGGATTTGCTAAGCATGTATTGAAAAATGCAGTAGTTTTCCCTTATATTATTCGTTTTATGCAATTCAGACTATTTTGAACATCGTCTGTAGTAATTTGAATATTTATCAATATCATACATATCGGCTTATGAGAATATCGTTTAAAGTGCTCTGTATGCCTTGTTTCATATTTTACGAATAAGAAATAATGCTGTGCAACTGTTAATATCTGAAATTCGTTTCTGACCTGTTCTGCAAAGTATGCACATTATAGGGATGAGTCACTCCTGTATTTTCCACCACTTCCAAGCAAGTGTCTTAAGTCATTTTAGCCAAATTTCTTCTGGTACCATGTCCTTTTAGACATGCCGCTTCTGACAATGTTGCTCGTCCCTCTCTAACAGATGACAAGCAGGCTATTTCATTTAGATGCTTTAATACACAGAAACACATCAGAACGGACAGTAGCATCAGAAAATACAAACAAATTGGCTAACAGACAGACCTTACATACAGACAGGCTTACATCTCAACACCTTACTACAAAATGGCAGTCAGACTTACACGTGCTCAGTATTTATACACTTGTGCAAGCATCTGGATATCTTCTTAAAGGTGCATGTACACAAACTGATCTGCATATATGACGTACATGGAACTGTCATTTTAATGGACATACTTCATAAATGAAGAGCTATTAAGTGCTCACCAAATGCACCGTCACTGTAGTTCTTGCAAGCTTTTTATTTATAAATGCAACACTTCTACTTTATCCTTCATTTCTGGCACAGTATACCATGTCGTCATCAGATATGACATATCTGAGACTAATCCATTTCAGTTCACAGACACCTAAGCAATCAGTTGCGTGCATTTACATTTCATTCTTGCCTACAACCCAGCTTATCTTGGCTAACATTCGGTATACTCCCTGTAGCAATAGATCTTTTTAGCATCTAACCCTCATTTCATGCATCACTGTGGTAAACTCAAAAGCTCTGAGAATCCTCTACAGTTACTCTTTTAGAAAGAAGCAATTCTCTACATATAGGTAAAGCCTGGATGCCACTGCCTGTCTCTACAATACTCAATTATTACAGCCTTGCAGATTGCCAAGTTTCCATGAGTAGTAGACAATCCAGAAGGTTAAGGATGTGCATGTGAAAAGACTTCCCTCTGCCACATATCTGAGGAATTCTGTGCGACCTGTAGCAATGGACATATGAAGGCAATATGAAGGCAGACATCCTTTAGTTGTAGAGTGTCATAGCGGCCTGAATGGAAGGACTGGTAGTAGCAGCCTTTGGACAGTTAGCATTCTGAATTCTGATACCCGAGAAACTTGTGCTTTTTCCATGGAAAGTACAGTTGTGTACACTTACCATAAATGTAGATGTTAGAGTGTCTTCTCTGTTGCATACATCACTGTAGGGTTCTTCCTGCCAGCAGGCAGCCCTCGGTCGGCCAGAATCCCAAAGTCTGGGTCCAGCGTCGGCTGTGCAGTCACCCTCCCTGACGTCAGAGCGCCAGGGGTACAAAGCTCCCAGCCAACGCCATGTTCTCCAGTTTTTCTTGCCCCAGATGTCAGGTGCCCAAAAGTAAAGGCTAAAAGTAAAACAAAAAAGTAATATACAACAAACCCCATACCCTGTAGCAAATACACCTCAGAAGAAGGGTGAAGCAGGGAGCCACACCAATGGAAGTATAAGAGGGGACAGGAGGGTGGGTAACCCTGACTGCAATAGTGAAGACACTAACATCTACATTTATGCTAAGTGTACACAACTGTACTATGCTCATCAGGTTTCACTGTTGCAATCATCGCTGTAGGGTTGAATCCCAAAGCTGAGATAAAGGGTGGTGGTTATCGAGTAGAAGGGGCGGCTAGAAGGCCTTGCAAGACTGCAGAAGCAAAGCCTGCCGTGGACTTAGAATAAAGAGGGAGATTATAGTGCTTAGAGAAAGTACGCACTGAACTCCAAGTTGCAGCTTCTAAAACATCTTTGGTAGGTACTACCCTGAGAAAAGCAGCTGAAATAGCAGCAGCTCTGGTCGAGTGAGTCCTAATTTT
Source organism: Protopterus annectens (assembly GCF_019279795.1). Classification (NCBI taxonomy): domain Eukaryota; kingdom Metazoa; phylum Chordata; order Ceratodontiformes; family Protopteridae; genus Protopterus; species Protopterus annectens. Next base: position 1,330,545,706 of record NC_056726.1, read on the forward strand.
TCCTGTGATTTGCTTTCCATGATGAGAGTAACAAAATCTGATTCCATGAGCAATCCATTTAGAAATGGTCTGTTTTGAAATAGCTTTGCCTTGGGAATTTGCTGCATAAGAAACAAACAGTTGTTCTGTTTTCCTGATTTCCTTGGTTCTGTCCAGGTAAAAGCGAAGCTGCCTGTGCACGTCCAAAGAACGCAAGACCCCCCCCCCCCTATTTTGTGGATTTGGGAAAAAAGTTGGCAGGTGAATAGTTTGGTTTAAAGCCACTTTAGAAACCACTTTAGGCATGAAAGTAGGGTTAGTCCTCAAAGAAACCCTGTCTTGATGAAAAATAATGTAAGGTTCCACAGCCATGAGCGCTTGTAACTCAGAGACTCTCCTGGCTGAAGTCAAAGCCAGTAGGATAACTGTCTTCCATGATAAATACTTTATATCAGATGTGGCAGCAGGCTCAAAAGGAGGCAGAGTAAGTTTTTCCAGAACATAATTGAGGTCCCAGGCAGGAATGGGTGGTGTCCTATGGGGCCTTGCTCCTCTGAGATATTGTTTCAAAAGTGGATGTGAAAAAATTGGAGGAGCTGTATTATGTGCAGAGATAGCTGAGGCATGTATTTTTATGGAGGAAAAAGATAAATCCTTATGTAACATATTTGTTAGGTAATGTAAAATCAATGGAATATTTGGAATGAGAGGATCTGATTCCTGAGCATGCATCCAGGTGCAAAATCTCTTCCATTTACCTTCATAAGATTTCCTAGTGCTAGGCCTTCTGGCTTCTAAGATAACATCCATGACCTGTTTGGAAAGGGTAGGATTAATCACTGACCCTGAATACGCCTGGCTGAGAGTTTTGATATGAGAGTGCAGGACCTAGCCCTGATGTTGAGACAAAAGATTTGGAATCTGAGGTAGAATCCAAGGAGGCTCCTGGGATAGATTTATCAGTGTCGAGTACCAAAATTGTCGAGGCCAATTTGGGGCTAGTAAAATTAGCTTTGGTTTGTCCTGTTTTATCTTTAATAACACCCGTGGTAGAAGAGGTAGTGGTGGAAAGGCATACCCAGAGAGGTTCCTCCAACTGAATGAGATAGCATCCACTTTCCATGCTAGCTTGTGATATGTCCTTGTGCAAAAAGTCTGCAACTGGTAGTTGTGGGGAGAGGCAAATAGATCTATGTCCGGGCAGCCCCAGGCTTCTGTAATAATCTTGAATATTTGGGTGTCTAGCCTCCACTCGTGTGGGTCTGACAGGTTCCTGCTCAGGCTGTCTGCCAGAGTATTTTGTTTCCCTGGCAGGAATTGAGCTTGTAGGTCCACTTTGCAAGCTAGTGCTGTGTTCCATAGAGTCATGGCTAGTCTGCAAAGGGGGTAGGAGTGTGAACCCCTTTGCTTGTTTATGTACCACATAAAGTACAGTTTTGTACCTACCATAAATGTAGATGTTCGAAGATCCACATTGCTGCAGTCCTTACACTTGGGTAGTCCGCTGTCCTCGGTCGGCCCGAATGTCAAAGTATTAGGCTGACGTCGGTCAAGGCGCTTAAGACTGACATCAGGACGTCAGGGTATAAATGCGCATGACCGACGTCATATCCTCAGTCTTTTCTTGCCCCAGATGTCAGAAGACCCTAAAGAAGAAAGGTCAAAACCAAAAGACAGCAAAAAACAACCAACCACCCTTGCACTAATCATATGTATAATATATACAATATCTACAATATTTACAACTCAAACCACACAACCGCCTCTAACTACAGAGGGGAAGGAGGGAGGGTAAATTGGACTGCAGCAATGTGGATCTTCGAACATCTACATTTATGGTAGGTACAAAACTGTACTATGTTCTTCATCTCACATTGCTGCAGTCCTTACACTTGGGTAGATTCCCAAAGCAGAGGTAAGGGAGGATGGCAAAACTATAAAGCAGTAGGAGCTGCCAAAATGCCTTGTAAAATTGCAGTGGCAAAACCAGCCCTAGATTTAGAGTAAAGTGGAAGGTGGTAATGCTTAGAGAAAGTATGCACTGAACTCCAAGTAGCTGCCTCCAAAATATCTTTAGTTGCCACCCCTTAAAAAGCTGTAGAAGTGGCAGTAGCCCTAGTGGAATGAGGCCTAATCCCAGCTGGAATCTCCTTACCATGATGGGAATAACAGAAAGCAATACAAAACCCAATCCACTTAGAGATAGTTTGTTTTGATACAGGCTTGCCCTGAGAACCCAAAGCAAATGAAACAAATAACTGCTGAGACTGCCTGAACCCTTTAGTTCTGCTCAAATAATATCGTAACTGCCTGTGTATATCCAAAGTGTGCAAAATCTTTTCCCCTTTATTTTGGGGGTTTGCATAAAAAGTAGGCAAATGAATAGTTTGGTTTAAAGCCACACTAGAAACCACTTTAGGCATAAAGGAAGGATTAGTACGAAAGATACCCTATCCTTATGGAAAATTAAGAAAGGCTCAACTGCCATAAGGGCCTGTAATTCAGAAACCCTTCTCGCAGAGGTAATAGCCAACAAAAAAGCAGTCTTCCATGATAAATATTTCAACTCGGCAGTAGCTGCAGGCTCAAAAGGTTGTAGAGTGAGTTTCTCCAACACAAAATTGAGATCCCAAGCAGGAGTAGGAGCTCTACGTGGGGGTCTTATATTTTTGCCCTCTAAGGAATTGCTTAAACAAAGGATGAGAAAACAATGGTGGGTCACAGTCATAGTGAGCAGAAATTGCTGCAGCATGAACCTTAATAGAAGAGAAGGACAACCCTTTGTCCAGTAACTCGGTAAGATATTGAAGAGCCACACTCAAATTAGGCTTAGAAACATCAAATTCCTTTGCTGTACTCCAAAATAAAAATCTCTTCCATTTATCTGCGTACACTTTCCTTGTACTAGGCCTTCTGGCCTCCAAAATAACATTCAAAACTTGCTGTGGCAGCTGAGACCCTCCAGGGTTTAAAACAGCATATGCCAGGCTGTTAGGTGAAGAGAGTGAAGTTTGACATTGAGTAAATGACTGTTCTCCTGAGAGAGCAGGTGTGGAATTGAAGGCAAAGGCCATGGAGGCTCCCGTACCAGACTTCTCAGTAATGGGTACCAGTGTTGTCGAGGCCAATCTGGAGCTATTAAAATCATCTTTGGCTTGTCCTGTCTGACCTTTAGGAGTACCTTTGGGAGGAGAGGCAGAGGTGGAAAGGCATACACATGAAGATTGCTCCAATTGAAAGAAAGAGCATCCACTTTCCAAGCTGTGGGATGAAACCTTTTTGTGCAAAACTTTGGCAGCTGGTAGTTTAGTGGAGAAGCGAACAGATCTATGTCTGGAGTTCCCCATGACACTGTCAATTTCTGAAATACATGAGGATCCAATTTCCACTCGTGGGGATCCATAATCCGTCTGCTCAACACATCTGCTAAGGAGTTCTGTGCTCGGCAGAAACCTTGCCTGAAGATTTAGCTGTAAACTGAGAGCAGTCTCCCACAAAATCATTGCTTGTCTGCATAGAGGATAAGAATGTGTTCCCCCTTGCTTGTTGATGTACCACATGACAGTTGTGTTGTCTGTTAGAATCAACACCTGCCCTGGAAGAAGTAAATCCTTGAAAGCCATTAATGCAAATTGGACTGCTAACATCTCCTTCAAGTTGATATGTAGATGTTGTAGTCTGGCAGGCCACATGTCTTGTATCCACTTTCCATTTAGATGAGCTCCCCAAGCTTTGTCTGAGGCATCTGTCGTTAGAATCTGACTCGCCTCTGGCCGGGTCACAGAGAGTCCCTTGTTTAGGTGACATTCCTGAGCCCACCACAAAAATTCCTTTTGAATGCAAGGTATTATCTGAATGACAGTGTCCAAATCTTGGCAGTGCTGTGTCCATACATTTTTGAGATACCATTGTAGCTTCCTCATATGCAGTTTGGCATTGGGAAGCACCAGAATACAAGATGCCATGAACCCCAAGGCTTGAAGGACTGTCCTTGCAGTCAGCCTGGACTGATGAGACAATTGATGGAAGTAAAGGGAAAGATTCTTTTGTTTGTCCGGGGTCAAAAAGGCCATCTGGGATGCTGTATTCAGTCTCACACCCAGAAAGCACATGTCCTGAGAGGGTACTAGACTGGACTTTATTTCGTTCACAGAATACCCCAGGCATCTTAGTACTGCTATCACATATTGCAAATGATGAAGAAGTTCGTCCCTTCCTTGAGCCAGGATCAGGCAATCGTCCAAATAAGGATAGATCTGAATTCCTTTTAGCCTGAAGAAAGCTATTACTGGAGCCAGAACCTTCGTGAACACTCTGGGCGCAGTAGATAAGCCAAAGGGCAATGCAGAGAACTGATAATGAGAAGTCCCAGCCCGGAAACGCAGATACTTCCTGCAACTTAGCCTGATAGGAACATGAAGGTAAGCCTCCTTGAGATCCAGAGTCACCATCCAGTGATCTTTGCCCAGCAGAGGTAAAAGCTGTTGTAACGTCAACATTTTGAACTTGGGAATGTCCAGATAAGTGTTGAGGATAGATAAATCCAAAATTGGTCTCCACGTGTTCCCCTTCTTTGGTACTAGGAACAGGCGAGAATAAAATCCTAGGCCCACTTCTGGCAGAGGGACCGGCTGTATGGCCCCTATTTGAAGCAGCAGAGAAATTTGTTTGTGAGCCTCTATTCTTTGCTGAGGAGGAACGTCTGGCATGCCTTTGAAAGGAGGCAAGGTATGGAAATAAAACTTGTAACCTTGGTGTATGATATCCAATACCCATCTGTCTTGGGTAATTAAACTCCAATTTTCCTTGAAGAGTGCCAACCTTCCTCCCAAAGGTGCTGCCAGACAAGAAGGCTCTGGCAGCTGAAAAGGTAGGTCATTGGGCCTGTTTACGAAAGGACTGGCCCCTGCCCTCACCCGAAGACTGTGCAGGTGAACTCCCTGTTCTAGGTCTGAAAGAACCCTGAGCTCTGCCCCTACCAAGTCTAGATCTACCCCTAGACTGTGAATCATAAGAAGGGTACGTCCACCCCTTAGCAGGCCAATTCCTACTAAATTTCGGAGGCTGAACTTGCAAAAAATCTTTAACAGTCTGCATAGACTTAGCCTTGTCTTCCATTTTCTTTAAGACTGCTTCTACAGGTGAACCAAACAACACATCAGACTGTAAAGGAGCATCTAAAATCCTTGTCTTAACATGGTCAGATAAATTCTGATCCCTCAGCCAGGCATGCCTGCGAAGAACTGACCCAGTGGCAGCCACCCTAGAGGAGGCCTGTACAGCATCAAAACCACATTGTAAAGAGTGCTTACCCACCTGTTCAGAAACATGCACCAAATCTTGTAATTCTTTACACTCAATACCTTCCGCCAGAGCATCAACCTTAGACTTCAATTGAGAAAGAAGATAGTTTTGATATTTCAACATGTGAAACTGGCAATTCAAAGCCCTCATAGCTAAGGTGGAAGAAGTATAGACTTTCTTTCCCCATCTATCCAAAGCCCTGGCCTCTTTATCTGGAGGAACCGGATTTTTTACAACAGAGGCCTTGACACCCTTAGGTCCCTGACTAACAGTTTCTGGGTCCGCCCTAGGACTCTTATAAAGATATTTATGAGCTTCAGGCACCCTGTAATACCTGTCCGGTTTAACAGGAGCAGGAGGCAAAGAATCGGGATTAAGTGAAGCCTCTGCAAACACATCTTCCACAACATCCAGAACAGGTGGAATAGCCAAAGGCCTATGCTGGGGTAAAAGCAAAATTCCCTAAGCCTTTTCCTGGAATCAGAGAAGTCCTGACCTTCCCACTTAAAATGTTCCCTCATGGAATGAAGAGTCTCTGAAAAAGAAAAAACCTCTGGAGGAGAAGCAGAAGGAGTAGAATCATCCACATCAGAATCAGAATAAGGAGAATACTCCTGCAAGTCTTCAGCCGAAGACTCTGAAACATCCGAAGCCTGCTCAAAACTCCCCAACTCTGGTTCCACCCTAGGCCTCTTATCAGGAGGGGGCAAAGAACCTCTAATCAAAGTAATTAAATCTTCTGCCATTTTAAGCATGTGCTTCTTGGGCACAGATCCTGAAGAACTAGGAGTGACACCAACAGAAGCTAAACCTGGCCTGCCTCTGGGAGAAGCCTTAGAAACAGAAGGAGAGGGCCTAACCACCCTAGGAAGGGAGGGGAGTACAGTAACCTGAGAAGCCCCTTCAGCCTGACCTGCTTCCTGAGAGGCCACATCCTGCAATATTAAAGTCTCCCCCTGGGACTCCAGAGAAGCCTCCGGCGGAACCACCGGTTCCACTGACGCTTCTAAAGAACCGGCGTCCGGTACGGACGACTCTTCTTGCCTGGGTTTAGCTGCTTTGTCTTTGCGCTTCGAAGAAGCGGGCGCCGGAGCATCCGACGGCATATTATAATTGCACCGCTTCGAAGACCAACCTGGCACAATCTAACCTTCGCTAATAGTGCGCTTATTGAACCTAGCACAAAAGCGACACCCAACAACGTCGTGCTCAGGCCCCAAACAAGGAATACACAAAGTATGATAATCTCTATGCGGTATCTGTTTCCCACAAGAAATACAGTTATTCACTTTTTCTGACATCCGTAAACCACTGAGGCAAGAAAAACTAAAATATTCCCCAACGGGGTACTTAGCCAACTTTGACTCGGTCTGAAACTCCGAATTCGAAAAATTTCAGAACGCCGAACGGCACTAGCAACGCTGCTTCTGCATCGGACCATGCGGCAAAAAAGACTGAGGATATGACGTCGGTCATGCGCATTTATACCCTGACGTCCTGATGTCAGTCTTAAGCGCCTTGACCGACGTCAGCCTAATACTTTGATATTCGGGCCGACCGAGGACAGCGGACTACCCAAGTGTAAGGACTGCAGCAATGTGAGATGAAGAACATCTGTGGTGTCGTCTGTCCGTAGCAGTAGCTGCCCTGGCTGTAAATCCCTGAAAGTCAAGAGGGCATTCTACACAGCTAACATCTCTTTGAAATTGATATGTAGATGCTTCTGATGCTCCGTCCAAAAACCTTGCAGGCCTTTCCCCTGCAAGTGGGCTCCCCATGCGTAATCCGAGTCGTCCGTGGTTATCACTTGGTAGGCTGGAGGTAGACTGAAGGCTTTCCCTTTGTTTTGAAGACATGCCATGGCCCACCAATGGAATTCCTTTTGCAGGCAAGGCAAGACAGCAATCTCCGTTTCTAGACTGTGACAATGCTGGGACCATACGCTTTTCAGGTACCATTGTATCTTCCTCATATGCCATCTTGCATATGGTATGAGTAGGATGCAGGAGGCCATGTAACCCAAAGACTGCAGGAATTTCCTTGCAGTTAGCTGAGACATTAACGCCAGGCTTTTGAAAGTTGAAGACAGCTGTAGTTGTTTTTCTGATGTCAGGAATGCCATCTTGGTTGTTGTGTTTAAAAGAGCACCCAGGAAAGTTGTCTGTTGAGTGGGTGTCAAATTTGACTTTTTTACGTTCACAGTGAATCCCAGGTACTTGAGTAGATTCTGAACAAATTCCAGGTGCTGGAGTAAAATATCCTTGCTGTCTGCTTGAATAAGGCAGTCGTCCAGATAAGGGTAAATTTGAATTCCCTTGAATCTGCAAGTAAGCTACTACTGGTGCCAGGCACTTGGTAAAAACCCTGGGCGCAGTAGACAAGCCAAAGGGCAGCGCAGAGAATTGGTAATGTTTTGAGCCTGCCTTGAACCTGAGGTATCTTCTGCACTCCTGTCTGATAGGAATGTGTAAGTAAAGCCTCCTTTAAATCCAATGTCACCATCCATGCATTTTTGCTCAACACTGGCAGCAGCTGCTGCAGAGTAAGCATCTTGAACTTTGGTATCTCCAGGAAAGTATTTAAGACTGACAGATCCAGGATGGGTCTTCCAAGTATTTTGCTTTCTGGGAACTAGAAAGAGTCTTGAATAAAAAGCCTTGTCCCGTCTCTGATTTCGGAACCAGTTCTATGGCCCACATAGCCATGAGGGACCTCACCTGTTTTAATGCCTCTGCCCATTGATTTTTTGGTAGATCTGGCCATCCATTTGGTCTTGGTAAGGTGTGAAAGTGGAATTTGTAACCTCTTAAAACTACATCCAGAACCCACTTGTCTTGGGTTATGCAAGTCCAATTTCGGTGAAAAAGAGAAAGTTTTCCTCCTAGAGGAGCTTCCAGGAGAGAGGTTCCTGGAGCCATGCAGGGGGAGTCATTGAGCTTGTTTCCTATAAGACTGAGACCTATCTTCTCCACCCCTGGGGGGTGGAAGCACACCACTGTCTAGGTCTACAAGAGGTCTGTGTTTGGGCCCTCCCTCTGGGGCGCCTATATCTACCCCTCTGAGACCTGTCCGAGCTGGGAAAGGACCAATTTTTAGCTGGCCAATTTCTGCTAAATCTAGGAGGCTGAACTTGTAAGAAATCCTTAACCGTTTGCATGGATTTTGCCTTATCCTCCATTTTCTTTATCACCTCTTCGGCCTTAGACCCAAACAAAACATTATGTTGAACAGGAGCATCCAGTAACTTTGCTTTCACTTGATCAGGCAAATTTTGTTCCTTTAACCAAACATGCCTTCTAATGACCATGCCAGTGGCAGCCGCCCTGCAAGAGGCCTCCAAAGCATCAAAACCACAGTGTAATTAGAAGTTATGTACTCACCATAACGTTCCATCTGAGTAGGTATCTTCATTTGTCTGCAACCTTTGGGATACGGATCCGATCTCGGATCCGAGCCGACAACTTTTACCACAGCATAGATCCGAGCTCCTAGCTCCTCCCTTTACCCATAATCCCCTGCCAACCCTAACTGACCTCAGATCAAGTTTGCCCGATATAAGCAATGTAAAGGTGCCCCGGAAGGGGCTAATCCAAGACAGGTCCTAAAGGTCAGGGGGAAGGAGGGGGTGGATGGTTGCAGACAAACGAAGATACCTACTCAGATGGAACGTTATGGTGAGTACATAACTTCTAAATCTGAAGTAGGAACTTCATTTGTCAGCAACCTTTGGGACAGAGTCCCCAGCTACCTGAATCCTGGGTGGCCTTTACGGAAGAACATTCCAGAGCACTGCAGAGCCAAAGGACGCCCTACCTCTGGAGACAACATCCAGTTTGTTATGGCTGATAAAGGTATGAGATGAGGCCCAAGTGGCTGCGGAACAAATATCATCTAAGGGAACCCTAGATTTAAAAGCCTTCGAAGCAGCGACGGCCCTAGTAGAATGAGCTCGAACCCCTTGAGGTGCAGGCCTTCCCGAACTCTGGTATGCTAAGAGGATACAATTAGCTATCCACCGTGATAGTGTAACTTTAGAAATTGACTTGCCTAAACTTGTTTTGGCAAAGGAGACAAACAACTGGTCAGACTGCCTATGACCAGCAGTTCGATGAGTATAACAACGTAATTGTCTGTGCACATCCAAGGAATGCAGTTTATATTCTCCTTTGTTCTGGTAATGGGGAAAGAACACGGGAAGATTAATGGATTGATTAATATTAGCTTCTGAAGACACCTTAGGCAGAAAGGACAGACTGATCCTGAGGTAAACTATCTGGATGGAAGGATAAATAAGGCGGCTTAACACAGAGCCTGAAGTTCAGAAACCCTTTTAGCTGAAATAATGGCCACTAAGAAGGCCGTTTTCCAAGAGAGATATTTAAGATCAACCGTGGCCGCCGGCTCAAAAGGGGGGCTAGTCAAGGCTTGGAGAACCAAAAACAAATCCCATGGGGGTACTACCTCCCTGACTGGAGGTCTGAGAAGGAAAGTACCCTTGAGGAAAGCTTTACAAAGCTTAAAAGTCATCAGAGGGCCTGATTCATGCCCTACATGATGATGCGAAATCGCTGCCAGTTGTACCTTGACTGTAGAGCAGCTAGCCCCTTGATGAAAAAGGGTAGTTAAGAACTCCAAAACCGATGTGAGAGGCGCCGTGAAAGGATCCAAGTGATGGTGTTCCGCCCAGATTGAGAAACGTTTCCACTTGCTTCGGTAGACTCTTCTGGTGGAAGGTTTATGTGCTGCTACTAGGAAGGCTTTGACTGGTGAGGAGATTCCGGGAGTCCTACTCAGGAGTGGAACTGGAGCAACCAAGCAGTCAGCTTGAGGTTGACCAGGTTGGAGGCCTGGAGACCCAGAGGGTGGGTAATGAGATCCGGGAGTGGATCCAGAATCCATGGTGGATGAATTAGGTGAGACCACAGGTACGAGAACCATGTTTGACGAGGCCAGAATGGGGCAATGAGGATCATTTTGCTCCCCAGCCGACTGGCTTTCTGTAGGAGTTTTAGCATCATGGGCAACGGAGGATAAGCGTAAAGGAGACCAGGAGGCCAAGCATGTACTAGAGAGTCTCTGTGGGACTCCCCTTAAGGGGGAATTAGAGCGAAGTAACTGTTGCATTTGGTATTTGAAGGAGAGGCAAAAAGATCGCAACAGGGTTGCCCCCATAGGGCAAATATTTGTTTCGCTACTAGGGGATTGAGAGACCATTCGTACGGAGTCAGGATCGAACGACTGAGCCTGTCTGATAGGATGTTGGACCGTCCTGGAACGTGCGTTGCAATAAGAAAGCGGTTGGTGGAAATCGCCCATTCCCACACTCTCATGGCCTCGCGACAAAGGGGATAAGACCCGGTTCCCCCCTGTTTGTTGATGTACCAGACAACTGACATGTTGTCCGTCTGTACTGCAATTGTCCCAATTGGTAGAAGGCTGTGAAGTGCCTGCAACGTCAAAAGCACCGCCCTCATCTCTAGGACATTGATATGCAAGGAGGTCTCTGTGACGTTCCACGTGCCTTGGACCGTTCTGCCTGAATAGTGCCCCCCCACCCCAGGCGAGAGGCGTCCATGGTCACTGTGGCGACAGGGGGAGGCACCGAAAATGGTCGTCCCATGTGGAGACTCTGGGACCAGACCCACCACATGAGCGACATTCTGCAAGCCCTGCTTAGGGGAATAGGATGAGACAAGGAGTTGCGAGACAGGGACCATTGTACTTGGAGGGTCCATTGCAGTACCCTCATATTTAGGCGGGCTAGGTGTAGTAGAGGAATAGCTGCCGCCATGGACCCTAGAGCCCTCAGGATCAATTCCGCAGGTGGAGCAGAAAGAATTAGAATGGCCTTGACATGCAACCTCAAGTTCTGAAGCCGATCGGGAGTTAAGGCGGCAAGCATTATCCTGGAATCCAATCTGGCCCCTATAAAATCTATCACCTGTGAGGGGACTAGAGAAGATTTGGTCATGTTGATAGTTAACCCTAGCCGTGGAGCAAGGTCGAGGAAGTAATCCCTGCCTGAACAGAGCAGATGCCTTGTTGGGACGATGAGGAGCCAGTCGTCCAGGTACGGAAAGACCTGAATTCCCTGAAGCCTCAGGTGGGCCGCTATGACCGCCAAGACTTTGGTGAACACCCTGGGGGCTGAGGTGAGACCGAAGGGAAGGGCCCTGAACTGGAAATGACTGGCTCCCAGCCGGAAGCGGAGGAACCTCCTGGAGCGTCTGACCACTAGAATGTGGTAGTACGTATCCTTGAGGTCTATCGAACACATCCAATCTTTCTTCCGTAATAGGGGGAGAATAGATTGTAAGGTGACAATTCGGAACTTTTCTTTGGGTACTGCCAAGTTCAGGAGAGAGAGATTGAGAATGGGTCTCAAGTCCCCCATCTTTTTTGGCACCAGAAAGAACCTGGAGTAAAACCCCGATCCGAACTGATCTGGGGGGACGGGTTGGATGACTCTTTGTAAAAGCTGCTGAATTTCTGTAGCAGCTGCCTCCCTCTGATTGGGTGGTACGTCGGGGAGGCTTCTGATTTTGGGGGTTACAATAAAGGGAATTTGGTAACCTCTGGACATGATGCGGAGCACCCAGCGATCTGTTATGGACTCCCAACATTGCTAGGTGCTTCGAAAGACGCCCCCCCGACTGCCTCCAGAGTGGAGCAGCCGGGCAACCCCTCAGGGGTTCTGCGTGGGCCTCTCAGAGAAGGGTTCTCTGGACCCAAAGTTTCTGGGACCCCCTCTGCCTCTTGGGCGGCATCCTCCCTGTCCTCCTCTGCCACGAGAGGACTGGTTGTCCGGAGCACATTGGGACTGATGCGATTTTCAGAACCACATCTTCTTCTGACCCTTTTGGTTCTTAGAAAAGGACCTCTGGGGAGCAGAGAAGCTAACTCCGACGGCAGACAACGTCTTCCAGTCTTTCTCGCTCTGGACTAAGGTGTCGCGAACGGTGATGCCAAAAAGTGCAGAACCATCAAAGGGGGCATTCGCGAATGACACCTTAAAGGGTTCCGAGAAGTCACAGTGTCGGAGCCAGGCCTGATGCCTGATTACCAGGCCGGCTCCGCCAGCTCTAGCGGCTCCTTCAGTGGCATGTGACAGGAGCCGCATAGAGGTATTAGAAACTGAGCGTAGAGTAGACATTCGGGAGGAGTACAGATGCTTGTCTCCTTCCGACATGGACTCTGGGGGGATGCAGCATATTCTTTTATTAGATCCCGCTGCATCCGGACGACGTGTGCCATATAGTTCAGCGCTCTCATGGAGAAGGTTGCTGAACTAAAGACCCGCTTCCCCAGGCGGTCCATCGCTCGAGAGTCCTTACTCGGAGGGTGGACCGCAGAGCTCTCCTGAACCAGCTCTCTCTTGGTGGCCGCCGCCACCAACATGGCATCCACAGGGGGACCTCTGCTCCAGTGGGTTCTCTCAGGAGGGGGACTCAGGATCCTATCCGGGCGCTTGGGGATAGGCTCCACAGTGTCCGGCTCCTTCCAAGCCCTGGTGGCAATAAGGTCCAACAGGGGGTCGGGGGGGAGGGGACACCCAAGATGTAGATGGCCCTGCTTTGAACGCCTCTAGGAATACGGACTCATCGGAGGAAGCCTTGGGGGCAGATCACCCCCCCAATCCTGAGCATCTCCATGATGTCTCCAAAGGAGACATCCTCGGGGGGGTGACCTTGGTGAGCCTTCCCCTTCATCTAAGTCTGTATCTTCGGTAAGGGACTCAGGGGAGTCCATGTGCCTCCTCTTACACTTGGCTTTGTGAGGGACTTCTTCGGGGGGGCTGCCCGAGGAAGACTCACCAGCAATATCACGTTCTGCAGGAACACCCAGAGACGTTGAAGCAGGCTGTCCCAAAGGCCGGGTGATGGGAGCCTGGACCAGCTGAGAGGGAGTGCAGGGAGGAGCCGAAGCCAGGACCGGAGGGCTGGATACACTCAACAGTGCCCTTTCCACCACCGCGAAAGCTGAGGGGGAGCCACTCTCAATAGGCTCAGAGAGTCTGCCACTCGGATCCGAATCGAGGACCGGATCCAGGGCTGAGACCCTTGGATCCGAAGGACCAGTGTGCTCCGACCGGGACGGAGCCGAAGTCACACAAAGTCCCTCGGATCCGAAGCTCTGCCCACGGCTCCGAGAGGTCGGATCCGACAAACTCGAGGGACCAGTCAGAGCCGAAGTAACTAGTACTGTCTGCTCAGAGACACCCCCGGATCCGATGCGGCTCCGAGTGCTCCGAACCCGGGAAGCGGGACGGAGAAGGAGCGAGTGGGGCAAAAAAAGTGGTTGAGCTCCCCCCCCCCGGAGGGGGGGGGGGGGCAAGAGCACTCCCATCTGCAGCTGGGCCTGGATGAACCTCCTCATCATCCGGTCCATGTCTGCATCTGACATACTAAATGTAGACCTCGAAGAGGCCACCGAGGCAGACCTAGAGTGACGCCTCGATGACCTAGACGGGGACCGGGTTGCCTCCACCTCAAGTCCCGGTGAAAAACAAGAGAACCGGAGCCAAGGAGGAGGCGATCCAGAAACCTTGGATGGAGAAGCCCGCTTGGCGGGGCCCAAGGAAGAGTCCTCGGCCCGCCGCTTATGGTGCTTCTCCTTCCTTTTGGTTTTTCCGGCCTCCCTATCCTCCGGAGCCAAAACGGGAGGTTGAGTCCCGACAGGAGGAAGGGAGGCAGGGGTGGTCGCTACCGAGGACTGGGTAGCGGCCACCAAAGAACCGGAGGTCGGAGCCGAGTCCGGGGACAAAAGGCCCGCCAGAATCAGCTTCTATCTCCGGTCCTTAAGTGCCCTGGGGTTGAATGCTGCACAAATCGTGCATCCCGAAGAAAGATGTTCAACCCCAAGGCACCTAACACACTGGGTGTGGCCATATGCCAGTGAGAGCTTATGGCCACACTTGGTATATTTTGAAAAGATGGCTTTAGGCGCCTCCGACATATCGAACGTAAACCACACTCACTAGGCCCCTAACACACCACAAACACACACTACGGAACAGCGAGGAAAACATTTTTAACAAAAATAGATATTTAAGAGGGAACCTACACAAACTCACACAATCACACAAGAAAGTACAACAATTCTTAGATTTTTCTCACAAAAAACCTTCGGAATGCCAGGAGCTCAAAATCCAGCTTGTTGGCTAGAAGCGCATCAAACTAGATCTGAGGTCAGTTAGGGTTGGCAGGGGATTATGGGTAAAGGGAGGAGCTAGGAGCTCGGATCTATGCTGTGGTAAAAGTTGCCGGCTCAGATCCGAGATCGGATCCGTATTCCAAAGGTTGCGGACAAATGAAGTTCCTACTTCAGATGATATGTTTCCCCACCTGCTCAGTAGCATGCATCAAATCATGTAATTCCTTATTGTCTGCACATGCAGAAATGGTACCCAGCTTTTGTTTCATAACAGACAAAAGGTATTGCTGATATTTTAACATATGAAACTGACAATTTAAAGCCCTAACAGATAAAGTAGCAGAAGTGTACACTTTTTTGCCCCATCTCTCCAAAGCTCTAGAATATTATCTGACGGAATAGGGTTCTTAGCAGTGGCAGCCGTAACACCCTTGGGACCCTGAGAAATGGTTTCTGGATCAGCAGTAGGATTTTTATAAAGAAACTGGTGGGAGTTAGGGACTCTGTAATATTCGTCAGGCTAAGCAAGGGTCGGAGGAAAGGAGTCAGGGGTTAAATTAGACTCAGAAAAGACATCATCCACAATACCCAAAACAGGAGGAATAGCCAGGGGTCTGTGTTGGGGAAGAAGGAAATCCCTAAGCCTTCTCTTAGATTCAGAGTACTCCTGTCCTTCCTAGTGAAAATGTTCCCTCATGTCATGTAAAGTTTCCCCAAAAGAATAATCCTCAGGAGGAGAAGCTGAAGGAATGGATTCCTCAGCATCAGAATCCTCATAAGGAGGGAAAGTATAATCCTGTTCAGAGGAAGACATTGAAGAGATAGATGCCTGATCAGAGGATTCATAAACCAATTCTTGTCTTGGCCTTTTGTCTGGAGGGGGATGTGAACCCCTAATCATAGTTAGCAAGTCCTCCGCCATTTTAAGCATTTGTTTTTGAGATTTAGGTCCCGGATCAGAGGAAGCCTGGGCTTGAGTCTTTGCCTTTATCTGAAGCTGCGCAGGCCTGAAAACCCCCTCGGAAGCCGGTACCTGCACAGCGGCTCCGGACCCATCCGAGGGAGCATTATCCGAAGGTCCTGCACCTGGAGTATTCGAAGGCCTAGATGGCTCCTCATGGGAGTCCGTTTCGGCAAGCGGTTCTGTAATGGCCGACGACAGGGGCTGCGAAAATGCCTGACGACGGCTGAACCGGCAGCTGGCTCTGATTGTAGACTGTCAGATTTGGACCTCGGAAGCCTATCCTTATCCTTGCGCCTTTTATGAACTCAGATAGTCGGAAGCATGTCCGACGACATGTTATAATTAAATCGCCTCCCAAAGTAATGAAAAGCAAAATCTTATCTCCGTTTAATGGTAAGTTGATTAAATCTAGCACAAAACCGACAATTAGCTACGTTGCGGTCAGGGCCTAGACAAGGAATACAGTAAGAGTGAAAATCCTTATGAGGTACTTGCTTCCCACATGAAATACAATTAACTTTTTCTGACATTGGTCTGCGGCAAGAAAAAAGTTTCCCCAACGGGGTACTTAGCTTTGAAAAGAAGAAAGTCTTCAGTATGAAGCACCAAAAATAACAGGAGTCAGCCGATCGGCACTTGCAAACTGCTTCAACCATGCGACAAGAAAGACTGGAGAACATGGCTTCGGCTGGGAGCTTTGTACCCCTGGCGCTCTGACGTCAGGGAGGGTGACTGCACAGCCGACGGCGGACCCAGACTTTGGGATTCTGGCCGACCGAGGGCTGCCTGCCAGTAGGAAGAACCCTACAGTGATGACTGTAACAGTGAAACACGATGATCATAAAGGAAAAGCCATGAGTATAACCCTTACCCTTCTACTCTGGCTGGGAACCTCTCTATCCCAAGTCAGATCTATCTCCATGTTTAGCAAGGATAAAATTTAGACTGACTGACAGCTGAGACTGTAGAACTAAGGCAGTCATGGTCAGCCTGCATAAGGACCAAGTGCCTCTTACATACCAAACATGCTTCAATATGTGATCTTTACGAGAGGGACCACAGGAGTAGTAGAGGCACAGAGGATACTCTGTAATGAAGAAGGTACTCCCTCTGGTTGGTGGAGATGGTGAACAATGACCCCAAGTTTTGAAAACAACTCCCTAATTTTCTCCCTATCTGAACAAGGAAAGCAATCTGAAACTTAGTTACGTCTCTCTTACAAGCTAATGGCTCTGAAGATCAGGCTGGCAGCTCTGTACACATTACTCCCAAATAAGTCTAGCATTCTGCTTTCCCTAGGACTATGGACAATTTCAGAAGCAGCAACTAATTCAGACCTTTCTCTGCCTGATCCATCATCAGGACTCTGTACAGGAATTTATGGGACTTTTGGAGTCACAATCCCTTGAAAGCAGCCAAAAAAGCATCTTTTAAAGCTCCCAAAACTGGAGTAAGTACTACCCATTTAGGGGCATCCAAGCTTAGTAAATCAGAATAACTTCTAAGCTTCATATACCTCTTTGGCTTTCAATTTTAAGTGGTTTATCATTCTAACAGTGTGCCCAAATGATGCTTTCTCTGTAGGAGGAGGCATGACACGTCATTAGTGTCAGTCATACCCAAAGGTGGAAGACATCTGGGAACCATACTTCAAATGATCTCCCTCACTCTCTAAGGAGTGAATTCCACTCTGAGGAGGGTTCCTTTTTTCTCTTATCAGAGAGAAAGTACAGTTTTGTACCTACCATAAATGTAGATGTTAGAGTGTATACCCTGCTGCAGTCTTCACACTTCGGTTATCCTGTCGTCAGGTGGTCCCGCGGTCGGCCTGAATTCCAAAGTGTTGGTCCAGCGTCGGTTGCTGTCGCTTCTTCCCTGATGTCAGTATGCCAGGGATATACAAGAGGCATCCGCCACCATTTTCTTCAGTTTTTCTTGCCCCAGATGTCAGGTGCCCCCCCCCCCCCCAAAAAGGTGGTCAGTAGATCGTACCAATAATAAAAGTTTAGCACAAACAAAACACTTACCTATAGTTACCTGTATTTCTGATGGTTTCTTCTCCTGTTTCTCCTCCAATTGTCTCAACCTGCTCCGTTTGCCCTGCGGGCTCTCTCCGTTCCCCACCCTACCCCCATATCCCACCCACCCCCAAGGGTCCTACTCTTATACCTATCAGACCACACCCCCTCATTTTTCCACCAATAACCATCTCATCCCCATTATCCACTCTCCTCCATTTCTCCCACACTTTTCCCCACCTCTTCCTATCCCTCCCACCATTAAACCTTTTCCTTACAACTACTTCACATCTACTGTTTAGTAATACTTTTATAACTACAATGGCAATAACTAAACTTTCTAACATACTCCTCTTACAAAGCTTACTCATACTCACACTTCTCCCTACTCTAACTCTAGCATACCTGCTAACCTCCTATGAGCATCTAACACAGTCACACATCCTGTACCCCACCAAACAATTGACCACATCTTCTCTACTCTCTCATACTGAACATTTCAATATAACTTTCACTCCCAGCTATCTACCACCCAAATACCATAGGACAAACCACATTAGAAATTACCTCCCAAATACAAGAAGACATCCTTTCCTTCTCAGTAAATATACTCAAGACTACATATTTAACTCTACTCCTCCCCCTAAAGGATGGAGACATTCACCCAAATCCCGGACCAAACACCTCCACCACTACTCAACTCATTACCCCAAACTCCTCTACCATCCATATACTAAAAAAACCATCCAACTCACTACTAATAGCTCACCTCAACACACGTAGTATCAATAACAAAATTACTCTCCAGGCTCTCCTGGAACTCTACTCCTTTGATATTTTGTGTCTAACAGAAACTTGGTTAAAACCCACAACTACAGACAATGAAGTTACCCCACCTGGTTACATCTTATGTCTCAATCGTGCAACCAAGAAAGGTGGTGGAGTAGCAGTTTTATTTAAATCTGATTTTCAAATTACAACCTTCCACCAAAATCCTCCCCATATCTCTAACGCTGAAATACTTATTACTAAGCTTCAGCTAAACTCTGTTAAATCTATCTATATTATCTGCATCTATGTTCCTCCAGGCAATAACATTACTACTATTGAAAACATACTATGTTGGTTATCTCAAAACCTCCCTCAAGAGACCATCATTCTTGGTGATTTTGCATTGATTGGAAATGTTGCAACAATAACTACCCCACTACCCATATTAATCTCTATGGGTTTACACAAATAATCACCTCACCCACTAGAACAAAACCAATAAGAAAGAAAGTACCTTAGACTGGATACTAATCGATAATCCATGCCAGACCTACAATTCTGGAACCCTCCCAGATAATATAAGTGACCACTTTCCAACCTATGCTATTAGGCTTAAAACCAACCCACATTCCAAACCCATATTTAGAACAATTAGAACCAAGAAAAACTTCAATCTCGATTTATTCTTAACTGAACTTAAGGCTTGTAATTGGTCCTCATTAAAACAACTTTCCCTTGATGAAGCGGTCGACTACTTCAATGCTAATTTCCTAGCCATCCTTAACCAACACGCTCCTACCCGCTCTATTAGGATAAAAACCAAACCTGCTCCATGGCTTTCTAAGGAAACTAAGCAAAAACTCCACCTCAGAAATAAATACTGGCACAGATCACGCTTAACTAAGAACCCCATTGACCTCCAAAACTTTAAACAATTGAGAAATGAAACAAAAAAAGCCATTATGTCTGATCAACAAAACTACTACCTACATTCGCAGCAATCCCACCATAATACACCACAAAAATTCTGGGCAAGCATTAATGAACTATTACACCCCGGTCAATCAATTACACCAAACCCACATGGCTCTGACCATAACAACCCCAAACAAACTGCCAATGCCTTTAACACCTTTTTCACCAAAACTATTTAAACTCTAGCCAGTCAACTCTCTCCACAAAATTCAACCTCATCTAAGACTGAATCCAACCCACCTCCTCCATTTCACTTCCAACCTGTCCCTACAGCTTTTATTCTCACCCTTTTACAAAAGCTTAAACCTTGCACTCTCCTCTGCTGACCAACTACCTGCAGAATACTTAGTTAGCAGCCAAATCTATTGCCTACCCCATCTCCATTCTCATCAATAGAAGCATTACTGAAGGATATGTCCCCATTCTTTGGAAAGTCTCACATATTATTCCCCTTCATAAAGGGGGAGACTCCACTGACCTTTCCAACTATCGTCCCATAGCCCTACTCTCCCCTTTATCTAAGGTTATGGAAAAGTGCATCCATAGGCAATTATTAGACCACCTTTCTCCATAATAACCTGCTCTCCAACTCCCAACATGGCTTCAGACCTTCCCACAGCACTACTACTGCCCTCCTCTCTTTCATGGACACCATCAACAAAAACCGCAACCTTAACATGCTCTCCTCTGCACTTTTCATTGACCTGTCCAAAGCCTTTGACATGGTAAATCACAATATACTCAAACATTCTGAAATCTATGTCACTTGATGCACTAGCTATAAAATGGTTCCTATCCTACTTAAATAACAGACATCAAGCTCTGCTCTGGAATACCACTCTTTCTACCCAACTACCCGTTAATATTGGTGTCCCTCAAGGGTCCATACTAGGCCCACTCCTATTTTCCTTATTCATCAATGACCTTCACAAAGCAGTTCCCCAAGCTACATGCATACAATACGCAGATGATTCTACACTTATATGCTCAGCCACATCTGAATCTGAACTTCACTTCCTTACACAGAACTTATTTAGCTCAGTAGAACTATGGTTTACAAAACGCTGTCTCATAGTAAATCCCAAAAAAACTAAACTTCTACTTTTTACACCTACCAATAAATCTCCACCAATTGACTTCACTATAGCTTCCAATAATAGCACTGTTATATCCCAGGATCTTACTACCAAACTGCTAGGTATCACCATAGACAACAACCTTAACTTTGACACTCATATTAATAATACCTTGAAAACAACTAACAGAAAAATAGGCTCTCTATATAGGATCAAACCCTTCCTCACCCCTGCAACTAGAATAACTATCACCCGCACCCATCTAATCTCTACCCTACTCTATGCCTCTCCCATTTTCACTAACCTGTCAAAAAATAACCTTAAAAAACTAGAAAACTACTACAACATAGCCAGATTTGCCACTGGTAACCCTTATAAAACACACCACTGTATTAATCTAAAATACCTAGGGTGGCTTGAATTACAGCAACAGCTAAAATATAATCAACTGACCATTGCCCATAAAATGCTTTATCAACCTAAGACACCCATACTATCTAACCTTATTCATCCTTACAATAACCTGAAATCCCTGGATCTAAACAAAAAATCCTCATAAATATTATCAAATCAAACAATAGAGCTGGAGACTCTCTCTTCACTAACACTGTTGGGAAAATCTGGAACTTACTCCCCACTGAACTTTCAACACTTCCCTCTATTTCCTTGTTCAAAAATAAACTTAAGCTCTTCCTTAAAACACATTGGATGTGCCCCTGTACTAAACCGGACTAACCTACATGCTCTCACTACTTGTGTCAACCCCACCTTATATGCTCTAGCTACCTGTTTCTACCTCACTGTCTCAGCTCAGTAACTATCTCATCAGAATTCAACTACCATTCTACCTCTACTACCTAGCCTTACCTATTAGTATACTCACATAAAAGTTCCAGTCTTCTCGATTGGAACTTTCTTACTCAAATTCTATTCCAGTCCTATTTTCCTTTTTTCCCCCTTCTTATATCTAGAATTATATTGTGTGTTTTACTATCAATCTTTCTGAACAGTTAAAATGCAGCCTCATGATAAATTGTATTATCTTTAGTCAATATTTTATGTTATATACTCTATAAACCTGTAACCACCTTTTAGCTAATACTGCTTTAGTCATTATTAATGTAGTTGATCTCATGTATGTACTACTGTAGATATGTACTATAATTGAAGTTTGGAGCTCATCTCCCCGGGCCTCTACTGAAAATTGACATATCCAGCTAGACAAGCCCAGTCAACAAATGCAAAATAAAAATAAATAAAATCCCTCCAGCTATAAGCAAATACACCACAAAGGTTGTATCAGAATGTAAGGCATTGAAAGGTTTTAGTTAGGTCAGAGGGGATGGAGGGAGGGTAACCTGGACTGCAGCAGGGTATACACTCGAACATCTACATTTATGGTAGATACAAAACTGTACTACGTTCATCATGTTACCCTGCTGCAGTCTCACCCTTGGGTAGAATCCCAAAGCCAAGGATGGGAGGTGGAGTCAAACAGGGTTAGAGGAGGCTAGAAGGCCCTGCAGAACTGCAGTGGAGAAGCCAGCTCTAGTCTTAGAGTAAAGTGGTAAGTGATAGTGCTTGGTGAAGGTGTTTACTGAACTCCAAGTTGCAGCTTCCAGAACATCCTTGGTTGGCACCCCCCTGAGGAAGGCTGTAGATGTAGCTGCTGCCCAGGTGGAGTGGGGCCTTATGCTAGCAGGAACTGGTTTTCCATGATGGGTGTAGCAAAAACATATGCAATGTCCTATCCATTTGGAAATGGTCTGTTTTGAGATAGCCTTTCCTTGTGATGCTGTAGCACAGGATACAAAACGTTGGTCAGATTTTCTGAAAACCTGAAGTTTTATCCAAGCAGTAATGTAGTTGCCTGTGAATGTCCAAGGAATGCAGAGGTCTTTCTCCTTTGTTCTGTGGATTCGGAAAAAAGGTGGGTAAATGGCTGGTTTGATTTAAAGCCACACTGGATACCACCTTTGGCATAAAGGAGGGGTTAGTTCATGGAGAAACTCTGTCTTAATGAAAAATGAGGAAAGGCTCTGCTGCCATTAGTGCCTGTAGCTCTGAGACTATTCTGGCTGAAGTAATTGCTAGCAGCAGGGCAGTCTTCCATGATATAAACTAAGTCAGCTGAGAAAGTTGGCTCAAAAGGTGGCAGCGTAAGTTTTCCCAGAACAAAATTGAGGTCCCAAGTTGGTGTTGGTGCTCTCCTGGGAGGCCTGATATTTTTGGCCCCTCTGAGATACTGCCTTAGAAGTGGATGTGAAAATAAGGGAGGATCCGTGTTGTAGTGAGCTGAAATAGCTGAGGCGTGGATTTTAATAGATGAAAAAGAAAGTCCTTTGTGTAACATCTCAGTTAAATATTGTAGAATCCGAATGACAAGCAAAGGATCCCAAAAACAATGAAGAGGCACACGTTGTCCTGAACGCAATTTATTCAACTTAGACAGTAAAACAGCGTTTTCGCCACACTCATAAGTTGGCTTCTTCCAAGCCAAGAAGCCAACTTATGAGTGTGGCGAAAACGCTGTTTTACTGTCTAAGTTGAATAAATTGCGTTCAGGACAACGTGTGCCTCTTCATTGTTTTTGGGATCCTTTGCTTGTCAAATATTGTAGAATCCGAGGTATGTCCGGCTGAAGGGTATTTTGGCCTTTAGCTTGGTTCCAGGCGCAAAAATCTTTACCATTTTTCTCAACAGGCTTTCCTGGTGCTGGGCCTCATGGCCTCCAGAATGACATCCATAACAGCTTGTGAAAGAGAAACTGGCTGATTGCTTAGGTGATTTGCCATGCAGCCAAATTTAAGGTTTTGAGCTGGCTGTGTAGAATCTGACTGCCTTGCTGTGTGAGCAGATGAGGAATTTGTGGTAAAATCCATGCTGGGCCCTGGGCCATGTTCCTTAGTAGTGGGTACCAGTGCTGGCATGGCCAGTCTGGGGCAATGAGTATCATTTGGGGTCTCTCCATCCTGACTTTCAGCAGCACCTTTGTGAGAAGGGGCAATGGAGGAAAGGCATATACTGTCAGCATTTTCCAACTGAATGAGAGTGCGTCCACTTTCCAAGCTTGATGGTGAAATGTCCTTGTGCAAAACTTTGATAGCTGATAGACCTGTTTGCCACCCCCCAAAACTATGTCTGGGCACCCCCATTTTTGAGTTATCATTGCAAATACTTGTTGATCCAGTGTCCACTCGTGGGGATCCATGACGTTTCTGCTTAGGTCGTCTGCCAATGTGTTCTTTTTTCCTTGCAGGAATTGAGCTTGTAATTGAACTTGGTAAGCCAGTGCTGTGTTCCACAAGGTCATTGCTTGCCTGCATAGAGGGTAGGAGTGTGTACCCCCTTGCTTGTTTATGTACCACATTACTGTGATGTTGTCTGTCCTTATAAGCTGTCCTGGATGTAAGAGGTCCTTGAAGGCTGTCAAAGCATTCTGTACAGCTAGCATTTCTTTTTGATTGATGTGCAGATTCCTTTGATCTGCAGTCCATATGCCTTGAACACACCGTCCTGCCATGTGTGCCCCCCAGGCATAGTCCGATGCATCTGTTGTCATAGTTTGCCTGTCTGGCGGTATGGTGAAAGGCTGACCCTTGTTGAGGTGACATACCTGTGACAACCATATAAACTCCTGTTGAAGGCAGAGAATGTGAGGTATCATTGTTTCCAAGCTGTGGCTGTGTTGAGTCCATATGCTTTTCAGGTACCATTGTAATTTCCTCATATGCAGTCTTGCAAATGGTATTAGCAGTATGCAAGATGCCATGAAGCCCAAGGCCTGCAGAATTTTTCTTGCAGGGAGTTGGGTCTTTGTTGCAATTATTTTGAAGTATTGAGTTAGTTGTTGTAGTTTGCCTGGCATCAGATAAGCCATCTGGGCCGTTGTATTCAAGCTGGCACCCAGGAATGTCATATTTTGTGAGGGCACTCGTTTTGATTTCTTTTCGTTTACTGTGTACCCTAGGCAACTTAGAAGTTGTTTTACAAAAGTCAGATGTTGTAAGAGAATGTCTTTGCTTTCTGCTTGGATGAGGCAGTCGTCCAGGTATGGGTATATTTGAATTCTTCTTTGTCGGCAGTATGCAATTACTGGTGCCAGGCATTCTGTGAAGACCCTGGGCGCAGTAGATAAGCCAAAGGGCAGTGCAGATAATTGGTAATGGGTTGAACCTGCAATGAAACGGAGGTATCTTCTACAATTTTTCTGATAGGGACATGCAGGTATGCCTTCTTGAGGTCCAACATTACTAGCCAAGCTTTCTTGCCCCACATGGGAAGAAGCTGCTGTAGTGTTAGCATCTTGAATTTGGGTACTTGCAAGAAGGTGTTTAGAAATGAAAGGTCCAGAATGGGTCTCCAAGCATTGTCCTTTCTGGGGACTAGCCTTGAGTAAAATCCTTGGCCTTGCCGTGTAGGTACCAGATGAATGGCTCATGTCCATGAGAGCTGTAATTTGTTTTTGTGCCTCTGCCCATTGATTTTGAGGCAGGTTTGGCATTCCTTTTATCCTTGGCAAGGTGTGGAAATGGAATCTGTATCCCTGAGAGATAATGTCTAGAACCCATTTGTCCTTTGTGACGATGCACCAGTTGTCTGAAAAAAATGCTATTTTCCTCCCAAGGGAGCTGCCAAGAGAGTTTTGCTTGGCAGTTTGAGGTTTAAGTCATTGTGTTTGTCTTCTAGTAGTTTGGGACCCGTCTTCTCCCTTCTGTGTTGCAGTGCCCCATTGGCGAGGTTTGTAAGGGATTTGTGCTTGTCCTCTGCCCCTTGGGCATCCGTATTTTACCCCTCTGTGGTCTGTCAGAAGCTGGAAAGGACCAATCTTTTGTTGGCCAATTTCTGCTGAAGCATGGGTGTTGTACCTGTAAGAAATCTTTGACAGTCTGCATAGATTTTGCCTTATCCTCCATTTTCTTTAAAACCTCTTATGCTATAAAGTACAGTTTTGTACCTACCATAAATGTAGATGTCCGATAGGAATGCATCTGCAGTCCTTACAAATGGGTTGTCCTGTCGTCAGGCAGCCCTTCGGTCGGCCGGATTCCAAAGTCTGGGTCTGGCTTCGGCTGGTGTCGCACTTCACGCGACGTCATTGCTGCAGTTACTCGGGTATAAAGGCATCAGCCGACGCCATTTTCCTCAGTGTTTCTTGCCCCAGATGCCAGGTGCCCCCTAGGAAGGCTAAATTTTGATAAATGCCAATGGTTCAAAATATTAGAGAGCAAACAAAAAATAAGCATGTATGTACATATATACAAACAAATACACCATAATAGATTCCCCCAGCTAGCTATAAGAGGGGCAAATACCCTAGGAGTACCACAGAGGGGAAGGAGGGTGGGTAATCCTGACTGCAGATGCATTCCTATCGGACATCTACATTTATGGTAGGTACAAAACTGTACTATGTCCTTCAAGGATGCATCTGCAGTCCTTACAAATGGGTAGAATACCATAGCCAAATTGGGGGAGGAGGAAAGATAGAATTATGGTGTAGTTAAGATCCCTTGCAAAACAGCAGTGGCAAAACCTGCTCGGGATCTAGAGTATAAAGGTAAATTATAATGCTTGGCAAATGCATGCACGGAGCTCCAAGTAGCAGCCTCTAAAATGTCTTTGGTAGCCACTCCTCGTAGAAAAGCTGTGGTAGTGGCTGTAGCTCTTGTAGAGTGAGGCCTGATGTTTTCTGTAGTTTTCTTTCCATGGTAGGAGTAACAAAATCTAATGCAATTTCCTATCCACTTAGATATTGTCTGTTTTGTAATTGCTTTCCCTTCCATTCCTGCTGCATATGCTACCAGTAGCTGGTCAGTTTTTCTATTGCTCTTGGTCCTGTCCAGGTAGTAGCGTAATTGTCTGTGTACATCCAAGGTATGCAACAGTCTTTCTCCCCTGTTCTGTGGATTGGGGAAGAATGTAGGTAGGTGGATAGCCTGATTTAAAGATACTCTGGAGACCACCTTAGGCATAAAAGTAGGATTTGTTCTCATGGACACTATCTTGATGGAAGATCAGAAAGGGTTGTACTGCCATTAATGCCTGTAGCTCAGAAACCCTTCTTGCTGAAGTGATTGCCAGCAGGAAAGCAGTTTTCCATGATAAGTATTGCAATTCTGCTGTTGCTGCTGGTTCGAAAGGAGGTAGTGTCAATTTTTCTAGCACAAAGGTTCAAGTCCCATGCAGGTAATGGTGGCTTCCTAGGAGGTTTTACATTTTTAATTCCTCTCAGAAACTGCCTGAGCAGAGGATGTGAGAAAACTGGAGGATCCAAGTCGTATTCTGCTGAAATAGCTGAGGCATGAATCTTAATGGAAGAGTAGGACAGGCCTTTGTGGAATAGCTCTGCCAAGTATTCCAGGATGTTAGCTATGTTTACCAGTGACACATCTTCCCCTTTAGCAGTACTCCAAATGAGATATCTTTTCCATTTTGCTGAATAGGTTTTCCTTGTTGAAGGTCTGCGAGCTTCTAAGATAATGTCCTTAACCCTTTGGGATAAATTTGGGTTAATTTGTCTTATGCAATGTTCCAGGCAGTCAGCTGCAGAGTTTTCAGGTTTGGATGCAGGGTGTTGTAATTGTTCTGAGTTAACAGCAAGGAACTAGGGTAAGGGCCATATCTGTTCCCGAGACATGCTCCTCAGTAATGGGTACCAATGTTGCCTTGGCCAATCTGGAGCTATCAGAATGATCCTTGGACGGTCCTCTTTGATCTTCAATAGCACCTTGTGCATCAAAGGAAGTGGTGGGAATGCATATGCTGACAGATTTTTCCAACTGAAGGATAGGGAGTCCACCTTCCATGCCAGTGGGTGGTACGTCCTGGTGCAGAATTTCTTTAATTGGTGATTGAGTGGGGATGCAAATAAGTCTATTTCTGGGAGACCCCATTTTCTTGTAATGGTTTTGAAGATGTCCGGATGCAGCATCCGTGGTAGTCCTGCTTAATATGTCTGCTAGAGTGTTTTCTTTTCCTGGTACAAAGATTGCTTGTAACTGAATGTTGTAACTCAGGGCCACATTCCAGAGGTCCAGGGCCATCCGGCATAGAGGGTACGAATGTGTGCCTCCCTGCTTGTTGATGTACCACATAACTGTGGTGTTACCTGTCCTTATCAATTGGCCTTGTCGAAGAAATGGTTTGAAAGTCTGAATTGCCAGTTTTACTGCCAGCATTTCCTTTAGGTTTATGTGTAGGTGCAGCTGCTCTTGAGTCCATAAACCCTGTATGCATTTGTTCATCATGTGGGCCCCCCAACCGAGGTCTGAGGCGTCCGTTGTGATGGTTTGGCTTGGTTGAGTGCTGTGGAAGGGCAATCCTTCATTTAATTGACAGGCCTGAGCCCACCATTGGAATTCTTGCTTCAGGCATGGAATTATTGGAATCTGAGTTTCTAGGCTGTGCTTGTGCTGAGACCATAAATTCCTTAGGTACCACTGTAGTTTTCTCATATGCAGTCTGGCATGTGGGACCAATATTATGCAGGATGCCATGAAGCCCAATGCTTGTAGGACTTTTCTTGCTGTTAGATGGTTTTGTTTTGTTAATGCCAAGAAGTAGAGAGGGAGTTGCTCCTGTTTTTCTACTGTTAGGAATGCCATTTGTTTGGATGTGTCCAGCTCCGCACCCAAAAAGGTTATCTTTTGGGGTGGTATCAGCCTTGACTTTTTTAGATTGACTGTGTATCCCAGGGCTTGTAGAAGGTAAATGACTCTTTTCAAGTCTTCTGCTAGCTTGTTTTTGTTGTCCGCTTGTATTAGGCAGTCGTCCAGGTAAGGGTAGATTTGGATCCCCTGAAGCCTGCAATGAGCGATTACTGATGCCAGGCATTTCGTGAACACTCTGGGCGCAGTAGATAAGCCAAAGGGCAATGCTGAGAATTGATAATGCTCTGACCTGCAAGAAATCTGAGGTATCTTCTGCAATTTGGTCGTATGGGGACGTGCAGGTATGCCTCCTTGAGATCTAGAGTTACCAGCCAAGACTCCTTGCCCAGCATGGGAAGAAGCTGCTGTAGGGTCAGCATTTTGAATTTTGGAACAATGAGGAATGTGTTTAAAGCGGACAGATCGAGAATAGGTCTCCATTTGCCTTCTTTCCTTGGTACTAGGAAGAGTCTGGAGTAAAAGCCCTTTCCTTGCTCCATATGTGGTACCTTTTCCACAGCTCTCATCTTTAATAATTGATTTACTTGTTGTAGAGCTTCTGCCTTTTGATTTGGAGGTAGGTTTGGCATTCCTCTTTCCTGGTAGAGTATGGAAATGAAACCTGTAACCTTGGTCTATTGTCTGCAAAATCCACTTGTCTCTTGTGATGTAATGCCAGTTCTTTGTAAATAAAGCTAGCTTCCCGCCTAAGGGTGCTTCTAGTTGTTCCCTGGTAGGTGCCAGAGCCAAGTCACTGTGATTGTCCTGTAGTAGTGGTGGAGGCTGTGTCTGTGCCTCGCTGGTTGTTACCCTGCCACTGGCGTCCCCTGTAGGCACCTCGGGATTGGCTTCTGCCTCTTAAACGCCTATTCCTGCCTCTCTGTGCTTTGGAGGAGTCTGGAAAGGACCAATTCTTGGAGGGCCAATTCCTGCTAAACCTTGGAGGTTGGACCTGTAAGAAATCTTTCACTGTTTGGACAGATTTTGCCTTCTCTTCCATCTTCTTCAGCACCTGTTGTGCAGGAGAGCCAAACAAATTGATCTTGTCCATGGGAGCATCTAATAGTTTTGATTTGACATGGTCCGGTAAGGCCTGCTCTTTTAACCATGCATGCCTTCTGATAACTGTGCCAGTCATGGCTGATCTAAAGGAAGCTTCCAGTGCATCATAGCCGCATTTTAAAGAATGGTTACTAACTTGCTGAATGTTATGTACCATTTCCTGAACATATTTCTTGTCTAAAGGTTCATCAGAGGACAGTTTTTTAGTTAACTGGTCTAGCATAAATTCTTGATACTGGATCATATGAAATTGACAGTTCAAGGCCCTAGCTGACAGAGTAGCAGAAGTGTAAACTTTTTTACCCCATCTCTAAGGACCTGGATTCCCTTTCAGAGGGGAGGGGATTTTTGGCAGAGGTAGATGCTACAGCCTTAGGCCCCTGGGAGATAGTCTCGGGATCTGCAAAAGGAGCCTTGTATAAACGGTGATGTGTGTCCGGGACCCTGTAGAACCTATCGGGCTTAGCAGGGGCCGGAGGTAATGAATCAGGAGCAGTACAAGCATCATTAAATGCATCATCTACAACAGACAGAACTGGAGGTATAGCTAAAGGCCTATGTTGTGGTAAATGCAAAAGGTTCTAAGCCTTTTCTGGAGTCTGAAAATCTTGGCCCTGCCACTGAAATTGTTCCTCATAGCATGCAAGGTTTCCCCAAAGGAAAATTCCTCAGGTGGAGAGGCAGAAGGGATGGACTCTTCAGCATCAGAGTCTTCAAAAGGGGAAAAAGGAGCCTCTGGAGGGTCTGTATTATCTGAATCATCAGAGGAATCATCTGTGGAAACTGGCTCAGGGGGCTCTGCTCTAGGCCTCTTCTCTGGAGATGGGTGAGAGGCCCTGTCTGGGAGAGGTTGGGATCCCCGGATTAAAGAAAAGAGATCCTCTGCTAAACTAAGCATTTGGGAACTGGAGCTAGGCCTGTGAGAGGGGTCTTAACAGGCACAGATTTAGTAGCTTTAGCTGCTTTAGCCCTGGCAAAGGCCTTAATGGACATGGCTGCAGGAGGCCTAGCAGCTCCACGTGCAGGGGTTGAAATATCCAAGGAATAGTGTCAGATAATTCCTGAGAAACCACAACTGCAGGTTGGATTTCAGAAGCCGATTCCACCAGGTTGGAAGAGGCCTCGGTAGAAGGTAAACTTTGCTGAAGGAAGAACTGCTTGCTCGGTTTCAGCGAAACAGAGACACTGCGGTTGTCTTAACGCGGTTTCGCCGAAACCGCGACCGATGTCAGTCCTTCTCCTTGCGTTTTGGATATTTGTGAAGTCGGAGGATCCGACGGCATAATATAAGCAAAATCAGAGCGAAAAACTGCTCAGCAAATTCCGACCGACGTCTAAGCGTCCGTCGGTTAAAAGCACAGGCTAGACAAGCTGCTACGTCGTGGTCTGGGCCTAAACAAGGTAAGCAGTAAGAGTGGAAATCTTTATGAGGTATTTGTTTCCCACAAGTTAAACAGTTATTCACTTTTTCTGACATCGGCTGAGGCAAGTAAGAGTCCCCAACGGGGTACTTAGCTTTTTAGAAGTCTTCGGTAGTAGTAATCTCTGGTTCTGACCGACCGGCACTTGCGAACAGCTTCTGCTTCGGGCGCCACACGGCAAGAAAGACTGGGGAAAATGGCGTCGGCTGATGCCTTTATACCCGAGTAACTGCAGCAATGACGTCGGGTGAAGTGCGACACCAGCCGAAGCCAGACCCAGACTTTGGAATCCGGCCGACCGAAGGGCTGCCTGACGACAGGACAACCCATTTGTAAGGACTGCAGATGCATCCTTGAAGGACATCCCCAAATAAGACATCCTGCTGTAAGGGTGCATCTAGTAACTTTGCTTTAACATGATCAGGCAGAGTTTGTTCCTTTAACCAAGCATGCCTACGTATAAAACAGACCCAGTAACAGCTGCTCTACAAGAAGCTTCCAAGGAATCACATCCACATTGTAAAGTATGTTTGCCCACCTGTTCAGCTGCATGCAACAGATCCTGCATTTCCTTGAATTCAGACTGTTGTGGGTGCGTGCTCATCTTTTGTTTTAATTGAGACATTAGGCACTGCTGGTATTTCAGCATGTGAAATTGGCAATTTAGTGCTCTCATAGCTAGAGTAGCTGAGGTGTAAACCTTCTTCCCCCACCTATCTAGTGCTCTGGAGTCACTTTCAGAGGGTACAGGATTTTTAGCCATAGAAGCCTTAGCCCCTTTGGGACCCTGGAAGATTGTCTCTGGGTCAGCAACAGGGCTTTGGTAAAGGAAATTATGCGAGTCAGGCACAATATAATATCTATTTGGTTTGGCTGGAGCAGGAGGCAGAGAATCTGGATTTAGACTAGATTCTAAGTAAACATCATCCACAATGTCTAAAACTGGAGGGATGGCAAGTGGTCTGTGCTGGGGGAGTAAAAGAAACTCTCTGAGCCTTTTCTTTGAGTCGGAGTAGTCCTGACCTTCCCAGTGGAAATGTTCCCTCATGGTATGTAAGGTTTCCCCAAAGGAATAGTCTTCAGGGGGAGAAGCTGAGGGAATGGAATCTTCAGCATCAGAATCTTCATAAGGGGGGAAAGGAGTAATCCTGCTCCTCAGAGGAGCCTGAGGAAATAGACACTTGATCAGAGGAGGCATAATCCTCCTCTTGTCTAGGCCTTTTGTCTGGGGGGGGGGGTTGGGAACCCCTGATTAAAGAAATCAAATCTTCAGCCATTTTAAGCATCTGTTTCTTGGGCATGGGGCCTTGAACTGGAGACTGAAGTGCAGTCTTTTTTGGTTTAAGAGGAGTCTTAAGCTTGGCATAAGATTTTATGGTGAGAGTAGTCTGTCTGAAGACACCTTCTGTAACCGAAGGTGTTTCCACAGCACCGGCTTCTCCTTCTGCAATGTTGTCGGTAGGGCCCAAAGAAAATGGCTGCGTCGGCCTAGAACTCTCTGCTCGAGAATCCGAAGCGGTCTGGGGTTCCAATTCTGTGGTCGCCAGGGGCTGCGTAGGTGCCTCACTGAAAACCGGAGACCAGCCCAGCCAAGGCCTCGGAGTCTGGCTTGGATCTAGGCTGCCTGTCTTTATCTTTGCGTTTTTTATGCATGCCGGTAGTTGGCTGCTCCGACGGCATAGTGTAATTAAATTTCCTACTGAAGTAGTGTCATGCGAAATCAAAGCGTCGCTTTACAGTTCGCTTATTGAATCTAGCATAAAACCGACAACAAGTGACGTTGTGGTCTGGGCCAAGGCAAGGTATACAGTAAGAATGAAAGTCCTTATGAGGTATTTGCTTCCCACAAGAAATACAATTGTTAACATTTTCTGACATTGGACTGAGGCAAGAAAAGGTTCCCCAACGGGGTACTTAGCTTTGAAGACTTCGGACTGAAATTAGATTCAAAAATCTCAGGTGTCGGCCGACCGGCACTTGCGAACTGCTTCTGCTTCGGGCACCGCGCGGCAAGAAAGACTGAAGAAAATGGCGTCGGATGCCTCATATATACCCCTGGCGCACTGACGTCAGGGAAGAAGCGACAGCAACCGACGCCGGACCAAGACTTTGGAATTCAGGCCAACTGCGGGACCGCCTGACGACAGGATAACCCAAGTGTGATGACTGCAGCAGGGTAACACGATGAACATCTGTAGAGAATGAATGCTAATCTACACATGGCTGCAAGCTCTGGAGAACAGGAAGGAATTCTTGAAATAAGTAACTCCACTCCTGGGTAACAGCCTGGATGGGTGGTAAAGTACAGTTTTGTACCTACCATAAATGTAGATGTCCGATAGGTATGCATCTGCAGTCATAACATATGGGTTGTCCTGCCTCAGGCAGCCCTTCGGTCGGCCGGATTCCAAAGTCTGGGTCTGGCCTCGGCTGATGTCGCACTTTCCCCGACGTCAGAGCTTCTGGGGTATAAAGGCATCAGCCGACGCCATTTTCCTCAGTGTTTCCTGCCCCAGATGCCAGGTGCCCTCTAGGAAGGCTAAATTTGGATAAATGTTTTAAGTTCCAAACAGTAGCAAACAATAAATATATACATATATACAAACAAATACACCATAATAGATTCCCCCAGCTAGCTGAAAGAGGGGTAAGCACCCTAGGAATACCACAGAGGGAAAGGAGGGTGGGTAATCCTGACTGCAGATGCATACCTATCGGACATCTACATTTATGGTAGGTATAAAACTGTACTATGTCCTTCAAGGATGCATCTGCAGTCATAACATATGGGTAGAATACCATAGCCAAACTGGGGGAGGAGCTACTAAGATAAGGATGGTGTAGTTAAGATCCCCTGTAAAACTGCAGTAGCAAAGCCTGCTCGGGATCTGGAGTATAAAGGTAGATTGTAATGCTTGGCAAATGTATGCACGGAGCTCCAAGTAGCAGCTTCTAAAATGTCCTTGGTAGCCACCCCTCGTAGGAAAGCTGTAGTGGTGGCTGTGGCTCTTGTGGAATGAGGCCTGATATTTTCAGGAGCTGTCTTTCCATGAAAAGAGTAGCAAAGAATGCAATTTCCTATCCATTTTGAAATTGTCTGTTTGGAAATTGCTTTTCCTTGCACCCCAGTTGCATATGCTACAAAATGTTGGTCAGTTTTTCTGCTGGTTTTAGTTCTGTCCAGATAGTAGCGTAATTGTCTGTGTACATCCAAGGTGTGCAATAGTTTTTCCCCCTTGTTCTGTGGGTTAGGGAAGAACGTAGGCAAATGAATAGCTTGGTTCAAGGATACCCTGGATACCACCTTTGGCATGAAGGTAGGATTGGTTCTCAGAGACACTCTATCCTGGTGAAAAATAAGGAAAGGCTGCACTGCCATTAATGCCTGTAACTCGGATACTCTTCTTGCTGAAGTGATTGCCAGAAGGAAAGCAGTTTTCCAAGATAAGAACTGTAAGTCTGCTGATGCTGCTGGTTCAAAAGGAGGTAGTGTCAATTTTTCCAGCACAAAATTGAGATCCCATGCAGGCAGAGGGGGTCTCCTTGGAGGTTTTAGATTTTTGATCCCACTTAAAAACTGTCTGAGAAGAGGGTGAGAGAAGATAGGAGGATCCATATTGCATTCTGCTGAAATTGCTGAAGCATGAATCTTAATGGAAGAGTAGGACAGGCCATTGTGGAACAATTCTGCTAAGTATTCTAGGATGTGTGCTAGGTTTGCCACTGTGACATCCGTACCCTTTGATGTGCTCCAAATGAGGAATCTCTTCCATTTAGCTGAATATGTCTTCCTTGTGGAGGGTCTGCGAGCCTCCAGGATAATGTCCTTGACCCTCTGAGATAAGACAGATTGGTTTTAAGCAATTTTCCAGGCAGTTAGCTGCAGTGTTTTCAAGTTTGGATGCAGGGTCTCGAAATTGTTCTGCGTTAGAAGAAGAGGCCATAGGGGTAGAGGCCATGAGTTCACCCGAGACATGCTTCTCAGTAGCGGATACCAGTGTTGCCTTGGCCAGTCCGGAGCTATTAGTATCACCTTTGGCTGTTCCTCCCTGATCTTCAGTAGAACTTTGTACATCAATGGGAGAGGTGGAAATGCATACACTGTTAGGGCATTCCAGCTGAAAGAGAGGGAGTCCACCCTCCAGGCTTGTGGGTGGTATGTCCTTGAGCAGAATTTCTTTAGTTGGTGGTTGAGTGGGGAGGCGAACAGGTCTATCTCTGGCATTCCCCATTTCTTTGTTATGAATTTGAAGGTGTCTGGATGCAGCATCCATTCGTGAGCATCCGTGGTAGTTCTGCTTAGGCTGTCTGCTAGTGAATTCTCTTTTCCTGGTACGAATTTGGCCTGCAGCTGGATATTGAGATTCAGGCCTAGGTTCCACAGATCCATTGCCATCCGGCATAGAGGGTAGGAATGCGTGCCTCCCTGTTTGTTTATGTACCACATGACCGTGATGTTGTCTGTCCTTATCAGCAGATGTCCTTGCCGGAGGAATGATTTGAATGCCTCGATTGCATGCTTCACTGCCAGCATCTCCTTTTGGTTTATGTGCAAGTTTAGCTGGTCTTGAGACCATAGGCCTTGGATACATTTGTCTTCCATGTGTGCTCCCCATCCTAGGTCTGAGGCGTCCGTGGTGATGGTCTGCCTTGGTTGTGGTTTTTTGAAAGGCAAAGCAAACCAAGTCCTATGCACGAGGGAATGCACGGTCCAAACCAAGTAGAAAACACCAAATAGACCAGCAAAGCAGCACGGAGTTCCAGTATATTTATTTTAGTACTTAAATAACAGACTAGTTTCGGCAAACAGCCTTCCTCAGTGTAAGACAGTACAGTCATGTTCCTTTTACTCATCCATTTAAATACATAGCATGAGCCAATGAAGAATTGAGCTCATGAATATTAATGAAATGAAACATATTTCTTAGACTTCATGTTTTTCTCATACAAATATACAGTGGGTAACATATATGATAAAGTCAATCCTGAACAGAGAAAATGACAACCCTGAATAAATATATACATATAATTTGACATGTTGTTAGTATAGTATAACATATCTGTCTAGCCATATAAATATATTTATATTTGTCTTTTTATTCTATATTTTATTCGCCACTGGCACTAGATATTGAATATAATTTCGTCAATACCACCAATGGTATTGTATATCGAGTACTTATATTGAAATGGTTCAGACTCGCTGTATCAAAAAAGGAGTGCAGTTAGGCAAATTGGGTGATCGACATATCCTGAGTATATAACTGTCACCAACCAAGGTGAAAATTAAGAGCCAAAAACACAAAAGCATAACCTCCAAAACTGGAAATGTGATGATGAGTACGGGTAATTTCAAGTGACAAGTATAAGTGTGTAAAAAATAACATATATAGGTGCTAGTCAAAAAGACCAGCATATTCTGGGTAAATGTTGTTCATACAAACACTGAGATTTTCCACATGACAGTTAACTATACATAAACACCGCCCATATCATAGTTGGTGCTACAAAAAGGCCCATATGGCTCAGTGCTCAAAACTCTGATCTATACCGAGCCAAAGTATATTTAGGTTCATTACTCACATATATAAAACCAGATGGTTTCTAAAGATGAATGTGACCCAAGGCTTGGTATCAGATTAGTCAACATTATTGTTACAAGATAACCATATTCTCCTATAAGTGATCATTCAGTCCGGGATGAAATAAACCCCCCAATGTAGTAATCCAATATTTCTCTTTTTGATCCAGTAACCCATGCCAACCTTGTTTATTTGTTCTGTCTCCAGAAATACGATCAATAACCATGAAACTGAACTTGGCCTGAGGATGTTTCAATGTATGTTGATAAAGGGCACTAGTCTCCTTATGGTTTTTTATATCACTCCGATGTTCATTCATTCTGAATCTCAGAGCTCTAGAGGTTTGTCCAACATAGAATGCCCCACAATAACAGGAGGCCAGGTACACCAATCGCTACTGCAATTACCAAAGATCTTAATGTCAAATATTCTACTGGTATTACGACTGGTAAACTCCTTGGATTTAAGCATATGTGGGCAGGATCCACAATGGCCACAGGGAAATGAACCAATAAGTTCATCACCATGAAGTGTCAGTTGTTTATGAATAGTACCCCCGCTTGCCATGTGTTTGAAATGTGACAAGTAGGAGCCTAGGGTTTTACCATGTTTATATGAAAAAAGACATTGTGGTCCCAAAATACTTCGCAGCTTGTCATTAGCCAGTAAAATGTTCCAATGTTTATTAATGATGTTTCTGATCATATTGATATTTCTGCCATAAGTTGTGATAAATCTGACACATGTACTGCGAGAAGATTGATTTTTGTTCTTGATCTGGTATTGTAATAAGTCATCCCTCTCTAGACTATTTGCTCTACTCTGGGCAGACACAATATCAAATCTATCATAACCCCTATTGGTAAACCTCTGACTGAGATCCCTGCTGGCCATTTGATATTCCTCTGTTTGAACTAAGACGTTTGATACGTATAAATTGAGATATGGGAATACTTCTGATGGTGTGACGGGGGTGTAAACTTGATGCATGTAACAAGGTGTTATATTGCGGGTACTTGCGGAAAACCTTGGTGGACAAAGTATTATCTGGGTTCCTGTAAACAGTAGCGTCCAAAAAATTGATGGAGTTTTTATCATACGTTACCGAAAATTCAAGTCCCCAGACATTGTCATTAAGATACTCAACAAATTCCTGCAGGTAACCCACATCAGCCCGCCACACCAACCAGCAGTCGTCCAGGTAACGTCTCCAAATGTCCATTTCCACCTGAAAGATGTTGTGTGATATATCATATATCATGTATTCTTGACATAGGCCATGAAAAGGTCAGCATATATTGGGCGAAAGATGCCCCATAGCTGTTCCTTGTAGCTGCCAATAACATTGGCCTTGGAAATACAGAACATTCTTATTTAGCACATGCTCAGACATACAACTGCAGAGGGTGTTAAACCCAGGTGCATATAAGTTGACCCTTTCCAACCAATATTGAATAGATTGCAGACCCGCCCAGTGGGGTATACTTGTATATAATGATTTTACATCCAATGTACATAAATACCATTCGGGTTCCAATTGGGTCTCCCTGATTAACTGCAAAAATTGAGTGGTGTCCTGCAACCTAGATCTTATATGTCCCAAAAGTGGTTTAAGATATTTAGTAAGGAAGGCCGATAAGGGTTCGGTCAGTGAGCCTATTCCAGAGACTATTGGTCTACCAGGTGGTTTGTTTAGAGACTTGTGGATTTTGGGTAAAAGATACAATATCTGTTTGGAAGGTTCAGAAACCATAAGTGAATGTTTGGATTCACTTATGGTTTCTGAGCTCTCAAACTGAATATTATCTTTGCAAAATCTGAGGCTCTAAACAGTCTGGCTGGCTCCACACAAGTCTTATCAGCCTGGGACATATCGGGTTCATATAGATCTGGGTTGCAGGACACTCACTCAGTGCAGTTGTCAGGAGACAGTTGGACCGAATGTGTGCTGCATTGAATAAATCGTTGTGGCGGTATACTGACTGTGATTGGATCAGCAATATTGCTGGAAAGAATCGCTTTCTTGACCTGGGTTGCTGGCAGCCGTGCAAATGGTGTTCATTTCAGGGCGTGTGGACGGCTACAAGCTACGAGACGGCTATCGGGGCATCTTTGGCAATATCGGTGACCTTTCATGTTGTCGGCGAAAGGGCTCATGATATGTCATCACAACTCTTCGGGTGGAGACGTTGAGGCGTTGAACTGCTGGTTGATGTGGTGTGCCAGGGATGAGTCTTGGCGAGTGCGGGACGACCGATGGCGTATGACGGACTCCATAACGAATCACTGGGAAAGCAGATCGGTCACTGTTCAGACGTCGCAATTCGCGGTATCTTCATGCCATCTGTGCTGTTACTCAGCCCACGCATCAAGTAAATCGCAATCGGTTCTCGAACCTCAGATCAGCGATTTGAAGATCGGTTAGGGATCTCCAATGATCGGGTTATGGTTACCAGAGGTTATGACTGATTTGGGCAGAACGGAAATCGATCGCGGTGTCGGTTGGCAGATCGGGAACGACTCATCGATGCGTTGGTGCTGCAATGTTTGGGCTGTCTGACATGGCGGTGGGCGTGCTGATCCGGGCATGACATTTTGTTGGCGGCGGACGCAGGCGACTGGGCGTCGGTGAAACCTGGGCTCGCTGGTCATTTCAGGCACGTGACGGGCCTGTCATGGGCGGCGGGGGGTGGTTGACTGGGCCCTGTGTGGGCTGCAGTAGTATGACGGTGCGACGGGCGTTGATCTGGTATTCCTGACGTGTGCCAGGACGTTCTGGACAAACCTCTGAGACATGAACGTTGTCGGTAAACCATGAGAAGACGGTGCTGTCAACATGCGATGGAGTATCCTCCGAGAGACCGGATGACTTCATCGAATTTGATGATCGTGGGTTCTGGGACAGAACAAACGGGTTGCATGCTGGATCAAGAAATGGTTACCGATGGGTTTATTTCGTCGACTTCATATGGGGCTGTGTATCGGCCTCTTGTGACCGGGCAATCTGAGCAGCGGGGTCATCTTGAAACCATCTGGACTGCTAACGTGATGTGAACAAACATGGTTTCTTTCTCAGCTCGATATAGATCAGGTTTTGGGCTGCTGACCATGTGGGCTGTAACGCAACGCTGTTATGGGCGTGCGTCGTAATCTCGTGTTGTGGTGACGTTGCAGAATCTCGCTGGTGCTGTGTGTTATTACCTTGCCTGCTTGTGTTTTTCACTTGGCGTGCCACATCATTCAGTTGGAAATGCCGTGCCAGCATTTCGGCGGAGGTTGACGATTATACTCAGATATGCGGTGGTCGCGAACTGGCGTTGCTGGCGACTACGGCGTTCAGTATTTCCTGTGAAATATCGACCTGCCGTTGGTGTTGACGGTATTCTGTCTGATGCCGTGGCGGCAAATAACGGGAATAAAGACAGAATATCGTGCTGAAGCTGAAACGTAATATCTCCTGGCATGTCAAGTGTGTCTGTGGTTGTCTGGTGTTGACTTTACTTGTTACCTCTCATGTGTTGTGAGTCTAAGAAATATGTTTCATTTCATTAATATTCATGAGCTCAATTATTCATTGGCTCATGCTATGTATTTAAATGGATGAGTAAAAGGAACATGACTGTACTGTCTTACACTGAGGAAGGCTGTTTGCCGAAACTAGTCTGTTATTTAAGTACTAAAATAAATATACTGGAACTCCGTGCTGCTTTGCTGGTCTATTTGGTGTTTTCTTTTTGAAAGGCAACCCTCTGTTGGACTGGCAGGCCTGAGCCCACCACAGGAATTCCTTTTGAAGACATGGAATGATTGGTATCATGGTTTCTAGACTGTGCCTGTGATGAGACCATACATTCCTTAGGTACCATTGTAATTTCCTCATATGCAGCCTGGCATGCGGGATCAAGATTATGCAGGATGCCATGTAACCCAGGGCCTGCAGGACTTTCCTTGCAGTAAGCTGAGCTTGTCTTGTCAAGGTCATGAAGTAATCTGGAAGTTGTTTTTGTTTTTCTTCTGTGAGAAAAGCCATCTGAGTTATTGTGTCCAGATCCGCACCCAAAAAGGTTATCCTTTGGGATGGCACTAGTCTTGACTTTTGGATGTTGACTGCGTATCCCATGGCCTGTAACAGGTGTATGACATAGGACAAATCCTTTAGCAATTTTGTCTTGTTGTCCGCTTGTATTAGGCAGTCGTCCAGGTATGGGTAGATTTGAATTCCCTGAAGCCTGCAATGTGCAATTACTGATGCCAGGCATTTCGTGAATACTCTGGGTGCAGTAGATAAGCCAAAGGGCAATGCTGAGAATTGATAATGCTCTGATCCTGCAAGAAATCTGAGGTGTCTTCTGCAATCTGGTCGGATAGGGACGTGCAGGTATGCCTCCTTGAGATCTAGAGTCACCAGCCAAGACTCCTTGCCCAACATGGGAAGAAGTTGCTGTAGGGTCAGCATTTTGAATTTTGGCACAATGAGATATGTGCTCAGTGCGGACAAGTCAAGAATAGGCCTCCATTGGTTTTCTTTTCTTGGTACAAGGAATAGTCTGGAGTAAAATCCTTGGCCTTGTTCCATAGACGGTACCCTTTCTATCGCTTTCATCTGAAGTAAATTGTTGATTTGTCTTAAAGCCTCTGGCTTCTGGTTTGGTGGAAGGTTTGGCATTCCGCTCCTTCTTGGTAAAGTGTGGAAGTGAAACCTGTATCCTTTGTCTATTGTTTGCAATGTCCATGTGTCCTTTGTAATGCAATGCCAGTTTTTTGAGAATAAAGCCAGCTTTACGCCCAAGGGTGCTTCCAGTTGTTCCCTGGTAAGCGGAATCAGAGTCAAGTCATTGTGTCTGTCCTGTGGAAGTGGTTGTAGTTGTAGCTGTGGCAGTACTCCTCTGGTTGGCAGGCTGCCACTGACGACCCCTGTAGGCACCCTTGGATTGACCTCTGCCTCTTGGGCGTCTATTCCTGCCCCTCTGTGCTCTGGAGGTGTCTGGAAAGGACCAATTCTTTGAAGGCCAGTTACTGCTGAACCTCGGAGGTTGAACCTGCAGAAAATCCTTTACTGTTTGCACAGATTTTGCTTTTTCTTCCACTTTCTTTAGAATCTCCTGTGCAGGGGAGCCAAATAAACTTTGTTTCTCCACTGGAGCATCTAGGAGTTTAGCCTTGACATGGTCTGGCAAGGATTTCTCTTTCAGCCAGGCATGCCTACGAATTACTGCCTCAGTCATAGCTGATCTAAATGAAGCCTCCAGTGCATCATAGCCACATTTTAAGAAATGATTACTGACCTGCTGAGAGTTGTGTACCAAATCCTGAAGGGATTTACGGTCTAAAGGTTCAGGAGAAGAAAGCTTTTTATTCAGCTGATCTAACAAGTATTCTTGGTACTGTATCATATGGAATTGACAGTTTAATGCCCTGGCAGAAAGAGTAGCAGATGTATAAACCTTTTTACCCCATCTCTCTAATGCTCTTGACTCTCTTTCAGAGGGTAGGGGATTTTTGGCAGTGGCAGCTGCAACACCTTTTGGGCCCTGAGAAATAGTTTCTGGGTCTGCAGCATGGGCTTTATACAGGTGGAAGTGAGAATCTGGGACCCTGTAATATCTGTCAGGTTTGGCAGGGGCCAGGGGAAGAGAATCAGGGGCAGAACTGACATCATTATAAACATCAATTACAGTTAACACAGGTGGTATGGCTAAGGGCCTATGCTGGGGCAAATGTAAAAATGTCCTTAATCTTTTTCTAGATTCAGAAAAATCCTGACCCTGCCATTGAAAGTGTTCCCTCATTGAGTGCAAAGTCTCCCCAAAGGAAAATTCTTCAGGAGGGGAGGCCGAAGGAATAGAGTCTTCTGCATCTGAATCCTCATAAGGCGAATAGGCCTCTTCCTGATGGTCTGACAAATCAGATCCAGAGGAGTAATCAGAGGAGAGAGGTTCAGAGGGTTCAGTCCTAGGCCTTTTGTCAGGTGGAGGTTGGGAGGCCCTGTCTGGGTGAGGTTGGGAACCCCTAATTAAAGATATAAGGTCCTCAGCAAGACTGAGAATTTGAGAACTAGAGGAAGGCCTCTGAGAAGTAGATTTGGCAGGTAAAGCTTTTTTCGAAGTCTTCGGTAGCTGAAATCTCTGGATCTGACTGACCGGCACTTGCGAACAGCTTCTGCTTCGGGCACCGCGCGGCAAGAAAGACGGAGGAAAATGGCGTCTGCTGATGCCTTTATACCCCAGAAGCTCTGACGTCGGGGAAAGTGCGACATCAGCCGAGGCCAGACCCAGACTTTGGAATCCGGCCGACAACCCATATGTTATGACTGCAGATGCATCCTTGAAGGACATCAGATGGGGTTATCCTGCCGTCAGGCGGGTCCTCGGTCGGCCGAATTCCAAAGTCTAGGTCCGGCATCAGTTGTCGTCGCTTCTTCCCTGACGTCAGTGCGGCAGGGGTATAAAAGAGGCAGCCAACGCCATTTTCTTCAGTTTTTCTTGCCCCAGATGTCAGGTGCCCCCAGAAGGAAGGCAAACATAATGTTATGCAAAGATGCAATGTTGATAAATCAAAAACAGTAGTCGCAAGCAAATACAGCATAAAAGAATACCCCAAAAAGGTTATTTGAAAAATGTTCATCATAAGGCCTGTCCTAAAAGGGGATGGAGGGAGGGAAACCTGGACTGCAGCTGTATGAGCACTCGAACATCTACATTTATGGTAGGTGCAAAACTGTACTATGTTCATCGTGCATACAGCTGCAGTCATAACAGATGGGTAGAATCCCAAAGCTAAGTAAGGGTGGTAGGCACTAAGTGGAACTAGGAGGGGCTAGGATGCCCTGCAGGACTGCTGTGGCAAAGCCTGCTCTAGATTTTGAGTATAGTGGGGGGAAATGGTGCTTGGAGAAAGTGTGCACTGAACTCCAGGTGGCTGCTTCCAAAATGTCCTTGGTAGGGACCCCCCTGAGGAAGGCTGCAGAGGTAGCTGTGGCTCTGGTGGAGTGGGATCTGATGCATGCAGGCACAGTTTTTCCATGAAATGAGTAACAAAAGCGTATGCAGTGGGCTATCCATTTTGAAATTGTCTGTTTGGAAATGGCCTTTCCCTGAGCACCTGCAGCATAGGACACAAAGAGTTGCTCAGATTTCCTGAATGGCATTGTTCTGTCCAAATAGTAACAAAGTTGTCTGTGAATGTCCAAGGAATGTAGTAATCTTTCCCCTTTATTTTGTGGATTAGGATAAAAGGTAGGTTAAGTGGATAGTCTGATTCAAAGCTACACTGGATACTACCTTTGGCATAAAGGTAGGGTTGGTTCGTAAGGAAACTCTGTCCTGATAGAAAATGATGAATGGTTGCACAGCCATGAGGGCCTGTAGCTCCGAAACCCCGCGTGCTGAGGTGATAGCCAGAAGAAAGGCTGTTTTCCATGACAAGTACTGTAACTGTTGAAGATGCTGGCTCGAAGGGAGGAAGGGTCAGCTTTTCAAATACGAAGTTGAGGTCCCAAGCAGGGACTGGTGGTTTCCTTGGGGGGTTTATATTCTTTGCCCCTCTGAGGAACTGCCTTAAGAGAGGGTGAGAGAATAAAGGAGGATCTGTGATGTATTGTGCAGAAATGGCTGAAGCGTGGATCTTGATGGAGAAGGAAAGTCCATTGTTTAACATCTCAGCTAGGTAATGTAAAATTTGAGGTATATTTATTACCCAAGGATTCTGTCCCTTTTCTTGATTCCAGGCACAAAATTGTTTCCATTTGGCGGAG
Organism: Protopterus annectens; assembly: GCF_019279795.1. Classification (NCBI taxonomy): domain Eukaryota; kingdom Metazoa; phylum Chordata; order Ceratodontiformes; family Protopteridae; genus Protopterus; species Protopterus annectens. Next base: position 1,330,589,416 of record NC_056726.1, read on the forward strand.
TAGGCCTTTCTAGTAGAGGGTCTTCTGGCCTCCAAGATGACATCCTGCACCTCCTTGGAGAGGAGAAACTGTTGGGAAATCAAAGAATTCTCCATGCAGCTAGATTTAGAGTTTTAAGATTGCTGTGAAGGTTTTTGTAGTTGTGCTGGGACAACAGAAGAGGGACTAGAGGTAGGATCCATGGTGGGGAATGTGTCAGGCTCTTCAGGAGCAGATACCAGTGCTGTCTTGGTCAGTCTGGAGCAATGAGAATCATTTTCGGCCTCTCTGCTCTGGCTTTTAATAGAACTTTGGGCAGCAGAGGAAAAGGCGGGAAGGCATAGACTGTCAATGTTGCCCAATTGAAGGAAAGTGTGTCCACTTTCCAGGCCTGTGGATGATAGGTCCTTGAACAAAATATTTTCAACTGGCAATTTCTGTGGGTAGCAAAGAGATCTATGTCTGGCTGTCCCCATGCCAGAGTTATCTTTGTGAAAACTTGAGGATGCAACCTCCATTCGTGTGGATCTGTCATATTTCTGCTTAGGTTGTCTGCCAGTGTGTTTTCCTTCCCTGGCAGGAATTGTGCCTGTAGTTGAATTTGCAATTCCAGTGCTGTGTTCCATAAGGTCATGGCTTGCCTGCACAGGGGGTATGAATGAGTTCCCCCCTGTTTATGTACCACATCACTGTGGTGTTGTCTGTCCTTATCAATAGCTGGCCTGGACGCAGTAGGTCTTTGAAGGTCATAATAGCCTTTTGCATGGCTAGCATTTCCTTTTGGTTGATGTGAAAGTAATTCTCTTTTCAGGTCCATTTTCCCTGAATGCACTGATCTGTCATGTGTGCTCCCCAGGCGTAGTCTGAGGCGTCTGCTGTGATGATTTGAGTTGCTTGAGGTACACAGAAAGGAAGACCTGTGTTTCTTTGGCAAGCTTGAGTCCACCACAAAAATTCCTTTTGAAGGCATGGAATGAGTGGTATAATTGCTTCCAAGCTGTGGCTGTGTTGAGACCATAAGTTTTTCAGGTACCAATGAAGTTTCCTCATATGCAGCTTTGCACATGGGATTAGTAGGATGCAAGATGCCATGAATCCCAGAGCCTGCAGGACTTTCCTTGTAGTTAGCCTGGTGTAAGTTGCCATTTTTCTGAAGTATTGAGACAGTTGCCCTTGCTTGTCTGGCATGAGGTAGGCCATCTGAGTGGTTGTATCAAAGCTGGCACCCAGGAAAATTATTTGTTGAGAGGGTATTAGTTTTGATTTCTTTTTGTTGACTGTGTATCCCAGGAAGTTTAACAGTTTTATTACAAATGCCAGGTGATGCAGTAGTATGTCCTTGCTGTCCGCTTGGATCAGGCAGTCGTCCAGATATGGGTAGATTTGTATCCCTTATAGTCTGCAGAAGGCGATTACTGATGCCAGGCATTTCGTAAACACTCTGGGCGCAGTAGATAAGCCAAAGGGCAATGCAGAGAATTGGTAATGGGTTGAACCTGCAAGAAATCTGAGGTATCTTCTGCAATCTTGTCTTTGACAGGGACATGCAGGTATGCCTCCTTGAGGTCCAATGTTACCAGCCAAGACTCCTTGCACAGCATGGGAAGAAGCTGCTGTAATGTGAGCATCTCGAATTTTGGCACCTGTAGACATGTGTTTAGGATGGATAGGTCAAAGATAGGTCTCCAATCTTTGTCTTTCTTTGGTACCAGGAATAGTCTGGAATAAAACCCTTGACCTTGTTCTTTTGCAGGTACCTCTTGAATTGCTTTCATGTCCATGAGAGCTGAAACTTGTTTTTGTGCCTCTGCCCTTTGATTTCGTGGCAGGTTTGACATGCCTCTCATTTTTGGAAGGGTGTGAAAGTGGAACCTGTAGCCTCTCTGTCTATAATGTCCAGAATCCATTTGTCTTTTGTAACAATATGCCAATTTTTTGAGAATAATGTCAGTTTTCCGCCCAAAGGTGCTGCCATTAAACCTTTGCTTAGCAGGTGTAGGGGGAAGTCATTGTGTCTATTTTCTAAAAGACTGTGATCTATCTTCTCCACCTCTTGGGGTTGGTGCTTGCCGCTGTCTGGCTCTGGAAGATCCTTGGTTGCCCTCTACCCCTTGGGCGCCTGTATCTGCCCATTTGAGGTCTGTCCGTGGCTGGAAAGGACCAATTTTTTGAAGGCCAATTTCAGCTGAAACGTGGAGGCTGTACCTGCAGGAAATCTTTCACTATTTGCATTGATTTCGCTTTTTCCTCCATTTTCTTTAGCACCTCCTCAGCTTTAACACCAAACAATACATCTTTTTGAAGAGGTGCATCTAATAATTTAGCTTTGACATGATCTGGTAAGGTTTGCTCTTTGAGCCAAGCAAGCCTACGTATAACAGACCCTGTAACAGCAGCTCTACATGAGGCCTCTAAAGCATCAAAACCACACTGCAAGGTATGTTTACCCACTTGCTCTGCACCATGCAACAAATCCTGCAACTCTTTTAAATCTGGTTATTCTGGTTGTGTCATCTTGCTTTTCAGCTGAGATATCAAAAACTGCTGATACTTTAACATATGGAACTAACAGTTTAATGCCCTCATGGTTAAAGTGGCCGAGGTGTACACCTTTTCCCCCACCTTTCTAAAGCTCTGGAATCTCTCTCTGAAGGTAATGGGTTTTTAGCAGTAGAGGCCTTAATTCCCTTGGGACCCTGTGAAATTGTTTCTGGGTCAGCAGTATAGCTTTTATATAGGAACTGGTGGGAATCAGGAACCCGGTAATACCTGTCTGGTTTAACAGAAGCTGGAGGCAAAGAATCTGGATTAAGGCTGGCTTCTGTGCACACATCATCCAATATATCTAAAACAGGAGGGATAGCCAGAGGCCTATGCTGGGGGAGCAGAAGAAATTCCCGGAGCCTTTTCTTGGAATATGAGTAATCTTGGCCTTCCCAATGAAAGTGTTTCCTCAATGTATGCAGGGTTTCCCCAAAAGAGAAGTCCTCAAGGGGGAGACTGAGGGAATAGACTCCTCTGCATCAGAGTTTTCGAATGGAGAATAGGCATAATCCTGGTCCTCAGATAGTTCTGAGGTAATAGAAGCTTAATCTGAGGAAGGGTAGTCTTCCTCTAATCTGGGCCTTTTGTCAGAGGGGGGGTTGAGAACCCCTGATAAGAGTAATCAAATCCTCAGCCATTTTAAGCATCTGTTTTTTAGGCATGGTGCCTTAAGAGGGGGTCTGAGGAACCTGTTTTTTGGTTTTCATGGCTGCTTTAGATTTAGTGAAGGCTTTAATAGAGAAGGAGGAAGGCCTGAAGACCCCTTGAGAAATGGCAGGCCTGTCTAAATTCTGAGTTTCCTCGCCAGAAGTGGCGTCGGGATCTGTAGTAGGAATTGGGGCCGAGGAGCCTGCGACCTCGGGTACTGAAGACACCGGTAATGCATTGTCATCGGTACTCAGGGGCTGCATAGGTGCCTCGCCGAGTACCGGAGAACCGGCAGTCGGCCTTAGCGTGGTTTCAGTAGGTGGTGCGGACCTCGTATGTCGGTCCTTATCTTTGCGTTTTTTGCTCAAAACTGGAGTCTGAGTATCCGACGACATAATATTATTAAATTTTTTGCCGAAAAAGTGAAGGGCGAACTCCGCCCGACGCTTAATAGTGCGTTTATTGAATCTAGCACAGAAACGGCAGGCCGAGACATCGTGGTCTGGGCCTAAGCAAGGTATACAGAAAGAGTGGAAATCCTTATGCGGTATTTGCTTCCCACAAGAAATGCAATTATTAACTTTGTCTGACATCGGTCTGAGGCAAGAAAAGTTTCCCCAACGGGGTACTTAGCTTTCAAGAAGACTTCGGCTGAAATACTTTCGTAAATCTGAGGAGCTGGCCGACCGGCACTTGTGAACTGCTTCTGCTTCGGGCACCGCGCGGCAAGAAAGACTGGAGAAAATGGCATCGGCTGCCTCTTTTATACCCCTGCCGCACTGACATCAGGGAAGAAGCGACGACAACCGATGCCGGACCTAGACTTTGGAATTCGGCCGACTGAGGACCCGCCTGACGGCAGGATAACCCCCATCTGTTATGACTGCAGCTGTAACCCCCATCTGTTATGACTGCAGCTGTATGCACGATGAACATCTGAGGAATTACCCTCTGCCAGAGACCCAAGTATGTACAGGGAGCTCAGTCCTAGGTTTGGATTTTTGGCCTCTTGGTGGGCAACCAACCTGGATGTCAACCTTAAAAAAAACTGTGGGCTTACTATCCCCCCCCCCCCCCTCAGAAAAATACAAAATAATTTTCAGCATCAGACTTGTGCATGGCATCTGGTTTAAGTACCACACTTGGCCTTTTAGCGCAGACACGTGGCTGCCTCCCAAGTGGTTTTATCAGAGGAATCCTAACTGATATGCATGGACTGGGGCTGCAAAGGGGTTTCACCAGAATGTGCATCTTCAAACCCATTAGGGAAGCTGAATGTCTTGGTCACATCTTCCCAGTCCCGATCCACCTTCTGTTTAAAACTTCTCCACATGTTGCTTATAATGGATGTCTGACATCAAAAACAAGCACAGACATGGCATGGCAGACAGTACTTGAGGGCAAATGGGAATTTGGGTAAAGGTCTTCAATGGTCACCTAGTGTTTCCACATCCGATCTAAATTATCAAATGATGCACAACACAACTGAAAAAAAAAAATCACCTAACAGCATGTACCAATGTACAAGAATCAGTCACTGTAGCACTTAACCAAGTTTTTTTTTTTTTAAATCTGTGCAGAATAGTTATGCAACTTGCTCAAGGTGGCACAACAGGCAAATGAGGGTTAAAATTGAACCATGTACCACAGAAAACAGTTTGCAGCCTTATCCCTATGCAACTGCCAAACAGTAATTGGTTATGTATTTGCTGTCAAACATACCAGCATTTGCAAATATTTTCAGCTATCGATGGAAGTAATTTCAGACAACACAATCAACTTTTATACAAGCGTCAAAAAATATCTGGAGATATTTCTATTAGACCAAAATTATTTCCGTTACTAAAACAGCTGGTGAACTTTCCAAACTGTTCAATAAAGATTTACCTGTGTCCATGCTTTGGTTCATCTGTTGATCACTTGTTTCCCCATCTTCACTGATGTACCCAGGAGGTGGAGTTTCTAAAGGTATGATTTATTAAAATGGTTGCATTAGTTCAGATCAAGCTGCAGATGCAGAAACTTTCAGAAGTAACTAAAAGCTGTTCTCTAAATGCTGGTACTGACATACAGATGTAATAATAAACAAGCAAAGGGTTAATTAAAAAAAAGCCCCAAGCATTATGCAAAACTGAAGACAAAATTTCAGCAAAAACATGTTAACTTAAACAGGTATCCTGGGTTCAGCTTTTGGAACTTCTGTCACCATTCATTAAGTACAGTTGTGTACACTTTCCATAAATGTAGATGTTAGAGTGTATTCACTGTTGCAGTCATTACATTTGGATAATCTGCTGGCAGGTTGCCCTCAGTCGGCCTGAATAACAAAGTCTTGGGTCCTGCGTTGGTTGCTGTCTCCTCTTCCATGACGTCAGGTCATCAGGGGTATAAAACATGCAGCCAACGCCATTTTAAATCAGTTTTTCTTTCCCCAGATGTCAGGTGCCCCCCCAAATGGGGAGCAAAAATATATAAACAGTAAATATATAAATGCACCTTAGAAACATAAAATTTACCTTCAACTAAAAGCAAATACACCACAAAGGCTTCTGAGTATAGTGAAGGAAAGAAAAGGTATAGAATGGGGGATGGCGGGTGGGTAACCTGGACCGCTACAGTGAATACACTCGAACATCTACATTTATGGTAAGTGTACACAACTGTACTATGTTCTTCGTGTTTCACTGTTGCAGTCATTACATTTGGGTAGAATCCCAAAGCTTTGGATGGGAGGATGGAACTAAACAGCATTAGGAGCAGCTATAAGGCCCTGCAAGACTGCAGTGGCAAAGCCTGCCCTGGATTTAGAGGAGAGGGGTAAATGGTAATGCTTTGTGAACGTATGAACAGAGATCCAAGTAGCAGATTCTAGAATGTCTTTGGTTGGGACCCCTCTGAGAAAAGCTGCTGAAGTAGAGGCAGCCCTGATGGAATGGAACCTGATCCCCTTGGGCACAGGTTTACCATGGTGCAAATAGCAGAAGATCTATGTCTGGGCATCCCCATTTTTGCGTTACCATGCTGAAGATTTGTGGATTCAATTTCCATTCATGAGGGTCCATGATATTTCTGCTTAGATAGTCTGCCAGAGTATTTTTCTATCCTGGCAGGAATTGTACTTGCAGGTGAACTTGATACGTTAGAGCTGTGTTTCACAAGGTAATGGCTTGCCTGCATAGGGGATAAGAATGAGTGCCACCTTGCTTGTTTATGTACCACATTACTGTGGTGTTGTCTGTCTTTAGTAATAATTGTCCTGGATGTAGAAGGCCCTTGAAAGCTGTTAGGGCATTTTGAATAGCCAACATCTCTTTCTGATTGATGTGAAGATGCATCTGGTCTGTGGTCCACTTGCCCTGAATGCATTTTCCTGCCATGTGTGCTCCCCAGGCGTAAGCCGAAGCATCTGTTAAGAGTTTGCCTGGCTGTGGGTCGGGTAAAAGGCTGACCCTTGTTTAGGTGACATGCCTGTGCCCACCATCGAAACTCCTGTTGTAGGCAGGGAATCCTTGGTATTACTGCTTCTAAACTATGAGAGTGTTGAGTCCAAACACTTTTCAGGTACCATTGTAATTTTCTCATATGCAGTCTGGCATACGGTATTAGTAGTATGCAGGATGCCATGAATTCCAAGGCCTGCAGAATTTTTCTTGCAGGGAGATGGGACTTTCTTGCCAGTAATTGAAAATATTGAGTTAGTTGAAATGGCGTGATGTAAGCCATCTGGGCCGTTGTATTTAAACTGGCACCCAGGAATATAATCTGTTGCGAGGGCACTAGTTTTGACTTATTTTTGTTTACTGTTTACCCTAGAGAAATTAGCAACCTTTTTACAAACGCCAGATGCTGTAGAAGAATGTCCTTTGTCTCTGCATGAATGAGGCAGTCGTCCAGGTATGGATATATTTGAATTCCTTTTTGTCTTGCAATTACTGGTGCCAGGCACTTTGTGAAGACCCTGGGCGCAGTAGATAAGCCAAAGGGCAGTGCAGAGAATTGGTAGTGCATTGTACCAGCTTTGAATCTGAGGTATCTTCTGCAATTTCGTCTGATAGGGACATGCAGGTATGCCTCTGAGGTCCAGAGTAACAAGCCAAGCCTTCTTGCCCAGCATGGGTAGAAGCTGCTGTAATGTCAACATTTAGAATTTTGGAATATCCAGGTAAGTATTCAGAATTGAAAGGTCTAGTATGGGCCTCCAGGCCTTGTCCTTTCTGGGGACCAGGAAGAGTCTTGAGCAAATTCATAGGTAGATACTAGGCTATCTGCCCTAAGGAATTTATAAGCCTAGCCAGAGTGTATTTGGCTTCCGCCTCCCTATTAGATTAGCCTACTGTGTCTCTGCAAAGTAGGTCACAGAAGGTACCCTTTTAAGATTAGTTCACTGTGCCTCTGTCTAGCAGGGACACAGAAGAGATCCCAGGGGTGAATTTGCGATTTCCCATCCACGCGTCAAGATTTCGCTTGAAAAGGGTGAGCGAGGGGCTATGTCCAACATGAATTGGGATTCTATTCCAGAGTGAGGGGAGCCTCTGGGAAATGAATCTGTCCCTCCAGCATGTCCTATTTATTTTTGTGCTGAGGTTTAGGTCCCTGGAGCGTGTAGCTCTAAGGGACTTGGATTTTTTGAGGTGGAGCATGTCCATTAATTCTGGGTTTGACATGGCTTTGTACGTCAGGCATAGATCGCCTCTGATTAGGCGGTAAGCAACTGAGTAGAGCTGGAGTTTCTTTAGTCGAGCTGCATAGGACATCTGTTTGTAGCCCATGATCCTCTTGGTGAGGTACTTTTGGGGTCTCTCCAGTTGCTGCAGGTGTCGGGTAAGGTACATCCCTAAAGGGACATTCTATTCAATTATGGGCCTGAGTGACGAGTAGAGGGGCAATGACCTCTCGATCTAGATGCAAACCCTTTCGTGATAAGGTGGGCTATATAGAAGGTCTTTCTAACCACTTTGGCAACGTGATTATCAAAGGAGAGATTACTATCTACGTTGGTCCCCAAATCTCTAATTACTTACGTTTAATGGATTACCACCTATGTGGTAATTTGTGGCACCTTGTTTTCCCAAAGGGATGACTATGCACTTTTTAGCATTTAGCTTGAGGCCGTGGCTCTGGCACCAAGCATCCGTCTCTGAGAGACCCTTTTGGAGGATGCTTGTGTCAGCTGGAGATTCGATTATGGCCCCAGTTTGCAGTCATCTGCGAACTTTGTCAGCCATAATCCCCCCACGTTAGCCTGAACCTCAGAGAAGTATATACTGAACAAGAGAGGCCCCAGAACTGAGCCCTGTGGGACGCCACTTGTAAATGGTTTGGATTCGGACATGGCACCTGCGATTCTAACCATGTGGGTTCTATCTCTGATCCAGTTTGCAACTCATCTTGTGATATAGGGGTTGATATTTAAGCTGGTAAGCTTATTTATGATGCCCGAGTGGGGTATTGTGTCGAAGACTTTTGCGAGGTCCAGGTAGGCTGTGTGGACTACCTTGCCCTCATCTATGGCTTTGGTAACTGTTTCAAAGAAATCAACTAGGTTTAAGAGGCAAGATCTGCCCTTAAAGCCGAACTGGGTAGGGTCCAGTGTCTGGAGGCTCCCAATGTCTTTGTTTATGAGTTCCATGATAATATGCTCCATAGCTTTACAGACCAGACTAGTCAGGCTTATGGGGAGATGGTTTCCGGGGTCCGTTGTGGCACCAACTTTGTGGAGTGGGACTACTGTAGCAGTACGCCATTCTTTGGGTACATATCCTGTAGTAAGGCTAAGTTTAAACAGTGACTTAATGTGAGGGTTCAGTTCTTCTTGGAGCTCATGTAAGACACAGCCTGGGACACCGTCCGGTCCCACAGATGCTGCGTTTTTTGCTTTGGAGAGGGCAGCTTTCACCTGTGCATCTGTGATGTTAGGGAGGTTACATTCAGTTGGGATAGGCATTTGCTCCTTTGGGGGGGAAGGGGGAGAAGTTTGTGCTGAATCCGTCTGCCAGGATGTTGGCTATGTCTGTAGGTTCGGTATATTTTGTACTGTTATGCAACAATTCAGAGCATATCTGGGGAGTTTCCACCCATGTTCCTGACATAACTAAAGGCGACCTTGTGATTATCTTTAGTGTCTAGAGTAATTTTTCTTTCGAAACTGGCCTTTGATGATTTTATGATGGGATTGAAGTTTCTTGCTAATACTGATCAGAGACGCCTTCCCTTTTTGGGATTTTGCTTTTCAGGCTTGCTAGTTGTTGCTGAAGCACCTACCAAGGGGAGAAAACGCTGAGAGAAGAAAATGAGCCACTTTTGTGATTTTAAGTATTTTCTTCTGATTTCTTGTTAAGTTTTACTGCTTTGCCGCCTACATTTTGGCATTTTCTGGCTTGCTAAAGTTTATATCTGTAACAGTAACAGTACTTAGAGGTAGTTTACTGCATTTCCTCTGTTGCACTTAATTTAAAATCGTTTTTTTTCTCTAAAAACTGCATTTTACCTGATTTTGGCCTAGAACTCAAGTGTGGGGTCATTTATTGCACCGTTGTAATTATTTTGCTGCTAGTGTATCTTTGCTACCTTTAAACTACAACAAAAAGAAAAAAAAAAAAATCTTGCTTTTTTCCCCCACTTTCTGAAAGGTAAAGTTCAGTTACAGATTTGCTGTTCTGAACTGTTTGGAAGTTTCTAGAAGGCCAGTGCTTACTTGGGCTAAAGGGAAGTCTCTGTGTTCACCAGAGGGAGTGGTTAATTTAACACTGAACAGCCTGCCTGTCCCTGGAAGAGTGGTTACTACCTAGAAGCTGTAGTTTTATTGGCCATTTTGGGTCAATTCTAAACTCCTTGATCTCTCTCTCTTAAAACCCGGCTGCCTCGTGGTTTTGGCATCTTTTCAGGCTTGCTAGTTGTTGCTGAAGCACCTACCAAGGGGAGAAAATGCTGAGAGAAGAAAAGGAGCCACTTTTGTGATTTTAAGTATTTTCTTCTGATTTCTTGTTAAGTTTTACTGCTTTGCCGCCTACTTTTTGGCATTTTCTGGCTTGCTAAAGTTGTTCCTGTTGTGGTACTTCTTGAATAGCTCTCATGTCCATGAGGGCTGAAATTTGTTTTTGTGCCTCTGCCCATTGATTTTGTGGCAGGTCTGGCATTCCTTTTAGCCTTGGTAAGGTATGAAAGTGGAATCTGTAACCGTGAGACACAATATTCAGGACCCATTTGTCTTGGGTGATTGCCAGTTTTGAGAAAAAAGTGCTAGTTTTCCCCCTAAGGGGGCTTCCAAAAAGGATGTGTTTGGCGTACGAGGGGGGAAGGTCATTGTGACTGTTTCCTGTAAGGTTGAGACTTGTCCTCACCACCTTTTGGGGTTGAGGTGCCCCACTGTCGCTGTCTGTTTGAGCCTTGGGGTTGAGATCTGCCCCTTGGGCGTCTGTATCTGCCTCTCTGTGGCCTGTCTGACACTGGAAAGGACTAATTCTTTGTTGGCCAATTTCTGCTAAACCGAGGTGGCTGTACCTGTAAGAAATCCTGGACTGTTTGCATAGATTTAGCTTTATCCTCCATTTTCTTTAACACCTCTTCTGCCTCAACACCAAACAAAGTATCATGCTGTAAAGCAGCATCCAATAATTGTGCCTTAACACGATCAGGTAAACTTTGTTCTTTTAACCAAGCAGGTCTTCGAATCACAGAACCTGTAACTGCGGCTCTACAAGAGGCCTCTAAAGAATCAAAACCACATTGCAGAGTATGTTTTCCCACCTGTTCAACTGCATGCAATAAATCCTGCATTTCCTTACAATCAGGAGCTTCTGAGCTTGCAAGCATTTTCTGTTTTAACTGAGCCATTAAATATTGTTGGTACTTAAGCATGTGAAACTGGCAATTTAAAGCTCTTACTGCTAAAGTTGCAGAAGTGTATACTTTCTTCCCCCATCTATCCAAAGCTCTGGAATCTCTGTCAGAGGGTACTGGATTTTTTGCAATGGAGGCCTTAACCCCTTTTGGACCCTGGGAAATAGTTTCTGGATCAGCAGAAGGGTTTTTGTAAAGAAACTTGAGAGTCAAGGACTCTGTAATACTTATCTGGCTTGGCTGGAGCAGGGGGCAAAGAGTCAGGAGATGAACTGGATTCAGAGAACACATCATCCACAATATCTAACAGGCAGAATAGCCAGGGGCCTGTGATGAGGCAATAAGAGGAAATCCCTGAGCCTTTTCTTGGATTCTGAGTAATCCTGACTTCCCCAGTGGAAATGCTCCCTCATGGTATGTAAAGTTTCCCCAAAAGAATAATCCTCAGGAGGAGAGGCTGAAGGGATAGATTCTTCAGCATCAGAGTCCTCAATAGGGGGGTAGAGAGTATCCCTGGACTGAAGAGGAATCAGAGGAAATGGAAACCTGATCAGAGGAGTCAGTCTGTATCCTGCCTAGGTCTTTTCTCAGGAGGGGGATGAGAACCCCTGATTAGAGTAATGAGGTCTTCGGCCATTTTGAGCATCTGTTTCTTAGGCATGGAGGACTGTCCAGGAGAATGCTGTACTTGTTTCTTTGTCTTTAATGGTACCTTTTGTCTTGGCTGTTGTCTTAATGGTAAGTTGTGAAGGTCTGAAAACACCCTCAGAAGCAGATGCCTGCTCAGCGGCTCCGGACCCATCTGAGGGATTAGTTTCCATAGGCCCAATACCTTGAGTTTCCAGAGGCCTAGATGTCTCCACGTGGGAGTCGGTAGCGGCCTGTGGCTCTCTGGTAGTGGGTGTCAGGGGCTGCGAAAGCACCTCACTGAGAACCGGCAACTGGCCTAGAAGAGGTTTAGTCAATTTTGGACCTCGGATGCCTGTCTTTAGCCTTGTCTTTGCGTTTTTTCGGTATTGAGGTCGTCGGCTGATCCGACGGCATTGTATAATTGAACCTTCGGCCAAAGTAGTGCAAAGCAAAATCAAAACATCTTTTTATAGTGCGTTTGTTAAATCTAGCACAAAACTGACAACTAGTGACGTCGTGATCAGGGCCTAGGCATGGATAAGAGTGGAAGTCCTTATGAGGTATTTGCTTCCCACAAGAAATACAATTAACTTCTTCTGACATCTGTCTGAGGCAAGAAAAAAAGTTTCCCCAATGGGGTACTTAGCTTTATTGAAGACTTCAGATATGAAATTCGACTTCAAAAATCTGAGTCGGCCGACCGGCACTTGCGAACTGCTTCTGCTTCGGGCATCATGCGGCAAGAAAGACTGAAGAAAATGGCGTCGGGTGCATCTTATATACCCCTGGCACACTGACGTCAGGGAAGAAGCAACAGACGCCGGACCAAGACTTTGGAACTCAGGCAGACTGCAGGACCGCCTGACGGCAGGATAACCCAAGTGTAATGACTGCAGCAGTGTAACACGAAGAACATCTGGGTTTTTGTTGCAATTTGTTTGAAATAGGTTGTCAATTGCAGTGTTTGTCTGGAGTGAGGTAAGCCATCTGGGCAGTTGTGTATTCAAAGCTTGCACCCAGGAATGGAATTATTTTGAGAGAGTACTAATTCTGATTTCTTTTCGTTTATGGTGAACCCTAGGCATGCTAGAAGCCTTTTTACAAACGCCAGATATTGAAGAAGAGTGTCCTTGTCCTATGCTTGAATGAGACAATCGTCCAGATAAGGATAAATTTGAATGTTTGTCTGCAGAATGCAATTACTGGTGTCAGGCACTTTGTAAAGACCCTGGGCGCAGTAGATGAGCCAAAGGGCACTGCAGAGAATTGGTAATGCAAAAAGGCTGCTTTGAAGCGGGGGTATCTTCTGCAAGATTCCCTTATTGGGATATGCAGGTATGCCTCTTAAGTCTAGAGTTACTAACCAAGCATTCTTGCCTAGCATAGGCAGTAGCTGTTGTAAAGTCAGCATTTCGAATTTTGGAACGTCCAGGAATATGTTCAGAATCGATAAGTCCAGTACTGGATGACATGAATTCTTTTCTGGGTACCAGGAAAAATCTTGAATAAAATCCTTTTCCTTCTTCCTTTTCTGGTACCAGTTGAATAGCCCCCATATCCATGACGGACATGCCTTGTTTCTGGGCCTCTGCCCACTGGTTTTGTGGCAGATCCGGCAATCTGTTTGGAATTGGCAAAGTATGGAAATTAAATCTGTACCCCTGGGATACTATGTTTAATACCCACTTGTCCTGGGTAATTAACTGCCAATTTTGAGCATGAAGTGCTAGTTTTCCCCAAGGCTGCCAAAAGATAAGTGCTTGGAGATGGTAGAGGAAAGTCATTGAGACTGCTTACTGTAGGGTTGTGCTTTGTTACCTCCAGATTTGGAGGTGGAGGCACCCCACTGCTTTGACCTGTAAGATCCCTGTGATTGATATCTGGAGCCATTTGAGCACCTGGGTTTGCCCTGAGTGGCTCTGTTGGACACAGGAAAGGACCAATTTTTAATAGGCCAGTGCCTACTGAACCTGGGTGGCTGCACTTGCAAAAAATCTTTTACAGTTTGCATAGACTTAGCTTGGTCTTCCATTTTGTTTAAAACCTCTTCTGCCTTATTACTAGAGTATCATGCTGCAAAGGGGCATCCGACAATTTAGCTTTAACATGATCAGGCAGATTTTGCTCCTTGAGCCAGGCATGCCTTCTTATCACAGATCCAGTAATGGCGGCCCTACAATAGGCCTCCAAGGAATCAAAACCACACTGTAAAGTATGCTTTCAAACCTGTTCTGCTGCATGCAATAAATCCTGTAACTCTATTTTCCACACAATCAGAAATAATCATTTTCTGTTTCAGTAAGCCCATAACATGCTGTTGATTGGCTGTAGAAGCCTTAACACCCTTGTGACCCTGAGAAATAGTCTCAGGATCAGCAGCAGGATTTTTGAAAATAAATTTGTGGGAGTCAGGAACCCTGTAATATCTGTCTGGCTTACTAGAAGCCAGAGGCAATGAATCAGGAGCCATGCTTGATTCTGAGAACACATCATCCACAATGTCCAATACAGGAGGAATTGCCAAAGGCCTGCGCTGAGGAGGAAGAAGGAAATCCCTAAATTCCTAAGTCTCTCTTGATTCAGAGAAGTCCCGACTCTCCCAGTGAAAATGTTCCCTTAAAGTATGCAAAGTCTATCCAAAAGAGTAATCCTCAGGAGGAGATGCAGATGGGATGGATTCCTCTGCATCAGAATCCTCATAAGGTGGAATAGAAAATTCCCGATCAGTAGAGGAATCAGAAGAAATGGAAACCTGATCTGAAGATTCATAATCAGTACCTTGCCTAGGCCTCTTAGCAAGGGGGGGGGGGGGGGGAGTTGTGAACCCCGATCAAGGTAATTAAATCCTCAGCCATTTTGATCATTTGTTTTGTAGGCATAGGGGCCTGAGCACGTGGCTCATGCATCATTGTTTTGGACATAGAAGTTGTTTTTGACCTTGTTTTTGTTGATGGCGTCTGTTTAATATAAAAATGTTGAGGCCTGAAAACACCATCAGAAGCCGGTCCCTGCACAGCGGCTCCGGACCCATCCAAGGGAGAGACATCCACGGGTCCAATACTTTGTGAATCTTGCGGCATACCGGGCTCCGACTGGTTCTCGGTAGAGGCCTGTGACTCAAAAGTGGCGGGTATCAGGGGCTGCGAAAGCGCCTCACTGAGTACCGGCGACTGGCTTAGGAGAAGCTTCATCGTCGGTTTTGGACCTTGATGGTTTGTCTCTGACTTTTTGCGTTTTTTGTGAACTCTGGTAGTCGGACTGCTAACCGACGACATTTCAGGGTAGTTAAATCTTGAACCAAAATATTTAGAATCAAAAATATACAGACGCTTAATAGTGCGTTGGTTAAATTTAGCACAAAACCGACAGCAAGGCATGTTGTGGTCAGGGCCTAGGCAAGGAATACAGTACAAATGAAAATCTTTATGAGGTATTTGCTTCCCACAAGTAAAGCAATTATTAACTTTTAATGACATCGGTAAGGAGCAAGAAAAAGTTTCCCGAACGGGGTACTTAGCTTTAGTTTGAAGACTTCGGTTCTGAAACTCGAAAACAAAAATTTCAGGAGTCGGCCGACCGGCACTTGCGAACTGCTTCTGCTTCGGGCACCGCGAGGCAAGAAAGACCGATTAAAATGGTGTTGGTGCATGTCTTATACCCCTGACGACCTGACGTCATGGAAGAGGAGACAGCAACCGACACAGGACACAAGACTTTGTTATTCAGGCCGACTAAGGGCAACCTGCCAGCAGATTACCCACATGTATTGACTGCAACAGTGAAACACAAAGAACATCTGCCAAAATACTAGAGTGTTAAACTGATGGGTGGGTTATCTCTGGGACAGTTTTAGCTATAATCCACGCTAAAGGAGCAACTACATAATTTTACAATACTGTTAGAAAAGATCAAACAAAACTTTTGGCACACAGTACAAAGTACAAGTGTACAGCTTTGAAAAAGAATGGTGGTGTAAAATCTTACCATAATCATAAATGTCCTTCTCTTCCATGTTGCAGTATTCTTACTATGGGATTCTCCGCCTCAGGGTGACCCAGACCTTGGCTCCTATACAGAAGCTCAACTCTGGTTGCTGTTAGTATATGGGACATCACACGTAGGGCCATAAACCAGGGACCTTAAATGTGACGTTTGCACGTACAGACCTCAGAACTGACTGCCCAGTCAGACAGTAGCTTAGGTGATTTCAAATGATGTCCTCCAGAGCAGTGAAATGCCCTTGACTACCCAAGTCTGACCATAATCTAAACGGATGCTTCATGATGGCCAACAGACAGGTAGAGAGAAACAAAGGGGGTCAGGAGGGTGGGAAGGAATACTGCCCTTCTATTCCCATGCTGCAGTATTCTTACTGTGTACTCAGCCCTCATTAGACCCATTATAGAATACAACGCCCCGTTTGGTATGTAGCTCTCAAGACATCTGCAACAACTGGAAAAGCCACAGAAATAACTCACTAAAAAAAAATCACAGGCCTAATACCGTATGCTGTCTAAAAAAACCTCCAGCTATACTCTTGTCACATAGTCTACTCAGAGGCGATCTCTGCTTAACATACAAGGCCACGTCAAACCCAGAGCTGTTGGACATGCTACACTTAAAGAAATCCCAATCCCTCAAAGCCACGCGCTCAAGGGATCTAAACCTTGTCATCACAATGGACAAAACATGCTGGAGGGATAGGTTCCTGACCAAAAGACTCCTCAGACTCTGGAATAGACTGCCCATACATGTCAAGAAGAGTGCCTCTTTGGCCCTCTTCAAAAGGAACCTTGACGACTGGATGGGAGTTAGGAAATTCACCCCTGGGATCACGTCAAGTCGCCATGCTAGACAGGAATCCAGGGAAGAAATAGCCAGGGAACTGTTATAGTTAGGCTTGTATAGGCCCTAGGGCCAACAGCCTAGTACCAACCTATGGAAGAGTATCACAGCTTAGGAAGGAAGGGTGGAGGTAGAGGTTGCAGATTCCAGAAATCCCTGCAGGACTGCCTATGCAAAACCTGCTCTGGAGATCTAGTCCAATTTGTAGTGTTTGGTAAAAGTATGTGTAGTGGACCAGGTGGCTGACTCCAGGATGGAGGTTGTGTCTAGGCCCTTGAAAAAGCCTTTGGAAAAGGCTACTGCCCTGGTAGAGTGTGCTCTGACCCCACTGAAGCAAGTCCTTTCCGTGGTAGGAGTAGCAGAAGCAGATAGTTTTCCTGATCCAACAGGAGATGGGTTGTTTGGATACTGCCTTACTCAGGGCTTTGGGATGAAATAATACAAACAGTTGATTAGATTTCCTAATGGTCTTAGTTTTATCCAAGTAAAACCTTAACTGCCTGTGAACATCCAGTGAATGTAGTATTCTCTCACTGTCATTGGTAGGAGAAGGGAAGAACCACAGTGGGTAGGTGAATGGACTGATTAAATGACAGCTCACTGACCACTTTGGGCATGGAGGGGTTGGTGCCCAGGGTCACCCTGACTTTGTGGAAGATAGTTGCAGGCAGTCATGGCATGCCCTCCCTACACTAACACCCTTCTAGCTGAGGTGAGGGCTACCAGCAAGACTGTTTGTCATGTGCACATCTGTAGGGATGCAGAACTGGCTGGCTCAAATGGAGCCAGTGAGAGAGTGTTTCCAGGACATAATTTAGGTCCCAAGGTGGTGGGATATGCTTCTTCAGTGGTCTAATGTGCAAGACTCCTTTCACGAACAATTTAACATCTAACTTTGAGAGTAGAGGAGGGTGCAAGGGCAAGCAGGCAGAGATAGCAGATAGGTGCCTTTTCACTGAAGAGTATGAAAGGCCTGCCTTGAAGAGTTTACACACAAGCTAAGACTATGGGAACGTCTGCTTGAAAGGGGTCCCTATGTCTTTGGAGACACCATTTGGATAATCTTTCCCATTTTAAAATGTAAGATCTCCTTGTGTTAGGTTTCCTGGCCTCGTTCTGGGTAGAAAGAATGGTCTGAGTAGCTGTGTCTGAAGGGTATTAAAAGTTGATCACCCAGATTGTTAGGCATAGCATCTCCAGGTGAGGGTGGACAAGAGTTCTCTTCTGTTGTGTGAGTAGGTCCACCTTGTGGGGTAACTTGTGATGATTGCCTTTGGTGAGGGATAGTAGAAGGGGGAACCAATGTGGCCTTGGCCAACAGGGGAGTCACCAGCAAGATTTCTGGCATGTCCCTCCTGATTTTCAAGAAGACCTTTTGAATGAGAGGAAAGGGAGAAAAGGCATACAGAAACCATCCCTTCCATGAGATGGTGAAGGCATCCACTCCCCAGGCTAGTGGGGAGTGATCCTTGGTATAAAATTCTCAGTTGTCTATTCTGGGAGGGAGCAAATAAATTTGAGGTGTGCTCCACTGGTGGAAAACGTCTACAGATACTTCTCTGTGCAACATCCACTCATGATGCAGAGAGAAAGATCTGCTGAGAACATCCGGTTGGTGGTTGTCCTGGGAAGGGATGTAGACTGAGTGCAGAGATAAGTGGTTTTGTGAGGCTAATTCCCAAATCTGCACTGCCAGCCTGAAGAGGAGGAAGGACGTGCCCCCCCCCGTTTGTTGATGTACCACATGACAGTGGTGTTGTCTGTGAAGATTTGTAGGGGACCTGGCTGTAGGAGGGGGAGAAAGGCTTTCAGTGCTAAATGAACTGCAGTCATCTCCCTTACGTTGATATGTTTGCTTAGGAGGGGTGCCTGCCAGCATTCTTGCACCTTGAGGCCTTTGTGGTAGCCCCCAAGCCCAGATCTGAGGCATGTGTGTGCATATGTTGAGCTGGTGTGGAGGGTTATCAGGGGTAGTACTGGGTTCAACCGAATTTGTTGGATCCACCATTTTAACTTTGTTTTTAGGCAGGGTAGGAAGGATATCTGGACGTCTAGAGGGTGGCTGTGTTGGGACCACACATTCTTTAGACACCACTGTAGCTTCCTTATGTGCATCCTGGCTAGTGGCAGCATAAGTACAGTGGCTGCCATACGACCCAAAAGTCACATGTACTGGTCTGGCTGACAGTTGGTGGGCCTGGAGAAGGTCTTGGAAGTGGGTGATTAGGGAAGCCACTTTATCCTGAGGAAGGAAGGCCTTCATCAGGTCTGAATCCTACAGTCCTGCTCTGGTGAAAGGGATGATTTGGCGAGGTTGAATGTGTACCCCAACCCTTGTAGTAGAAACAATAAGAACTGCAGATGGTTCTGTAGGGCGTTTTCCTTTTCTGCAATAAGAATGCCCTTGGTCCTGCAGTAGGCTATGGCAGGAGCTGGGCATTTGATGAAGACCCTGGGTGCAGTGGATAAACCAAAGGGTAAAGCAGTAAATTGAAAGTGAGAACAGGGCCCAGCAAAACACAAGTATTTTCTGTGGGCAAGATGTATAGGGATGTGGAGGTAGGCCTCTTTCAGGTCCAGAGTGGCCACGAATGCTCTGGGGGGGGGGGGGGGCAGTAGTGGAAGTAGGGCTTGGAGGGATAGCATTTTGAAGGAAGAGACTTTCAGAAAGAGGTTTAGGAAAGATGAATCCAGGCAGTCCATCCTCTTCTTGGTACTAGGAATAGCCTTGAGTAGAAACCCTTTCCTTCCTGGCCTGATGGGACAGGTTCTATGGGTCCCTGAGCCAATAGGTCCTGGATAATTTAAGGAATTTGTTGAAGGTGGTACTTTGGTGGGAATGGAATGCCCTGTGGTGTGGGGTCCTTTCCTGCCAAGACAGGAAATATCCTTTTTCCACTACAGCCAGAACCCAGCGGTCTGAGATAACTTTCCAAAGGGGCAGATAGTAGGAGACTGGATGAGAGGGGGAGACGGGCAAGGCAGTCACACATTATTGGTATGGTTTCTGTCCTGAAAGGACTGCCTGTGGGTAGGCTGAGAAGAGGCAGGTCTAGAAGAGGTTTTCCTCCTGCTTCCTTTCCTATATCTGGAAGATGAAGAGGGGGCAGTGGAGGGGACCCTTCTGACATAGGTGGTTTTAGCCAGGTAGTTTCTGTAGAATTTTGGTACTGGAGATATCAAAGGGTGTTTAATATCAAAAGGTGTTTAATATCTTGGAGTTCCTTGCTCTTCTCCTGAAGGTTCCTAAACAGTTCTGCCAACTGTTTACCAAACAGGAGGTTGTGATCTAGAGGGGTATCTAGAAATTTGGATTTGAAGTCTTCCGGCAATGGCTGGAGCCTAAGCCATGAATATCTGCAAAGCATAGATGCAGCAGACCTAGCAGAGCCCTCTGCTGCATCATTAACTGCATCTAATCGCCTGGCAATCTGGGATGCCAGGGTCAGTTTTGATGCTACTTCATTTGTTGGGAGAGTCAGGCAAGGAGGACAGAAGAGTTGCAGCATGGGATACCAAATCCAAGGCATACTTAACTATATGGGTTTGGTAATTAAATGGCCCTAAAGGCCAGGGTGGAAGAAGTATAAACCTTCATGCCCAGTCTGTTCATAATCCTGCTATCCTTGTCAGTAGGCAGATGTGACGAGGATGGGATCAGTAGGAAGACGTGACGAGGACAGGATCAGTCTAGATCATTTGTCTGGGGCTACAGCTATCACAGCAAGGTCAGCCAAGGAGAGTTTCACTACAAATTTGTGGACACCAGGCACCTTGTAAAAACGATCAGTTCTCTCTGCAGCTGGTGGCGGAGAATCAGAATTTTTTGTGGCCGATACAAATGCATCCAGGAATGAAGGGATCACTGGGGGGACGGCTGATGGGGAGGGAGATTCAACCTGCAGCAGCTCAAAGTATCTTTTTTGAATTTTTGTCATTTGGGAAGTATCCCATTTAAAATATTCTTTTATTTTAGTAATGGTCTCTCCAAATGTAATGTCTTCTGGAGGGGAGTTTCCCCCTATGGATTCCTCATCTGGGGAATAGTATTCCAGTGGGGAGGCTATCTGGGATGAGGAAAAAAAGGCCTCTTCTTCCTGAGAAATGGAAGGGGGGGGATTGAGGATGCTGAAGCAGGTCTTGCTTGGGCTAAGCACTGGAACAGTGGGAGATGAGGAGGCCAAGGGCCTAAGGGCCATGAAAGCCTCCATCAAGGATTGGGTGAAAGACTGGCAGTCAGGTTGTCCCTCAGGAGAGATGGATACAGGCTTTTTTTTTTTTCTTTTTAAAGGGGTATTTTTGGGAGAGAGAGAGAGAAGGCCTTGTTTCTGGGGCCTGACCTAAAGCAGAAGACTGATTCCTGTATCAAAGACTGGTTTCTGGTGGAGGCTGGTTCCTCCTTGACTTCAGTAGTAACAGACATTTGAGCATCCTCCACGGGCATGCTGGCCGGCACTTCAGAAATGGCTTCCTTGAGGGGAGATGCCGAAGTAGATGTCTACTAGTCTAGTGTACGTCTCTCAACCCATATTTCGGTGGTTGGCAGGGCATCTGAAGACAGAGGTGCAGAGGTAGTAGGCTGTAAAAGCTTGGCCTTTTTTCTTGGTGGTTCCACCTGGGCGGCAGACTCTGGCTCCATCATACACTAACTTTTTAAGCCTCTGATTTTCTGAATATAAACCAAGGGCAGCCAGATGGCTTCTAAGCACTTTAGGGACAAAGAATTGGCAGATGGCATAGGAGGTACAGTCGTGTCTCCACCCTAACTAGAATACTCAGCAGTCATGGGAGCCCTTATGCAGAATTTGATGTCTGCATCAGCATTTACCCTTCTTAGCAGACATCAGCTAAGAACAAACAAGCAAACCAAGCTCAAGCGATAAATAAAATTTTAAAATTCCCCAATGGGGTATTTAGCTTTAGACGCTTTGAAGGTACAGCAGCGATGCGATCGATCAGACATTCAACTGCATCAGAAAAGTTCTGAGAACTATGCGTACAGAAGTTACATTTAAGGTTCCTAGTTTGTGGCCCTACATGTGACATCCAACACACCAACAGCAAACAGGCTTAAGCTTTTGTATAGGATCTGATGTTCGGGTTGCCTGAGGCAGAGAATCCCACAGTAAGAATACTACAATATGGGAATAGGACATCAGTAACCACATTTTAATTTGCAGATAACCTGTACTCCAACCTTCTTACCTGAAGCACTAGTTTTAATCAGCAAAAAGAACTTCTTAAAGAAATAAATGAGCAACTTCTGATTTGTAATGGTGGACAGGCTGACAGATGAGCTCAGACAGGAGTTCCTGTGGACTATGATGCTTAAGGATGACACTGATTTGTAGTGACAGTAAGGAAAAGGTTGAGAAGACCCTGGAGAGGTGAAGATATGCTCTACAGAGGAAGAGAATGAAGGTCAGCAGGACTAAGACAGTATGTGCATGTGCAAATGAGAAGGAGGACAGAAGAACGGTGAGGATGTAGGGAGTAGAGTTGGCAAAGGTGGATGAGTTAAATACTTGGGATCAACAGTTTAAAGCAATGCTGTGTGTGGAAGAGAGATAAAGAAGAGAGTGTAGGCAGGGTGGAGTGGGTGGGAATAGTGTCAGGAGTGATTTGTGACAAGCGGGTACCAGTAAGAGTGAAAGGGAAGGTCTACAAAATGGTAGTGAGACCAGCGATGTTACATGGGTTGGAGATGGTGGAACTGTCGAAAAGACAGGAGTCAGAGCTGGAGGTGACAGAGATAAAGATGTTAAGATATGCACTGGGTGTGACCAGGATGGACAGGATTTGAAAGGAGTATATTAGAGGGTCAAGCTCAGGTTGGACGGTTTGGAGACAATGCCAGAGAGGTGAGACTGCGTTGGTTTGTACATGTGCTGAGGAGGGATGCTGGGAATATTGGGAAAATTATGCTAAGGATGAAGCTGCCAGGTAAGAGGAAAAGAGGAATGCTTAAGATAAGATTTATGGATGTGGTGAGAGAGGACATGCAGGTGGTTGGTGTGACAGAGGAAGATTCAGTGGACATGAAGAAATGGAAACAGATGATCCGCTGTGGTGACTCCTACAGGAAGCAGGCGAAAGAAAAAGTATTAACTCCTGGTATGTCACTCCTTAAGTAGGTATGGAAATTATTTCTCTCTATTTAAGATAGATTATTAAGAGTTTAAACTTGAATCCAACTTTTCAGACTTTGCAACCAGGCATATCAAGATAATGGTAATCAGCCGCTAGTTTTCTAGTGTCAGTTGTACAGTGATACAGTTTTCTGGCAATTCTAGGTGATCTCACAGTAGAAAGCACAGCTATACAAGTAAACTTATCATACAAGTACATGTTCAAATGATCACTGCCACAGCAGCCTTAGCTATATGGGTTACATACTGCCAATAGAACAGCCAACAAAATGCCAAAGCTTCAGGGCAACCAGCTCAGGTGGAGCTAGCTGAACAACAAGTTTGGGTACCAAGCCTTTCAGAGTTTTTCTGTTAACACAGAAAGAGACGCTGAAGTCCCAACAACAATGCTAGGAAAATAAAAATTAAGGTTTTCACCCTGGCAGCAAAACAAACAAAAATAAGGGGAGGGGTGGGGAACAGCCACTGCAGCAGTGATCATTCGAACACCTACTGCTATAAATTTACACAACTGCACTATGTTCATCATTGGGATCACTGCTGCAGCAGCCTTAGCTATATAGGTAGATTACCATTTCTTAAGACTGATTGGCAGGAAAAAGGATGAGGATCCAGAAACCACTGGAGAAGGTTTTTAGCAAAGCCAGTCAAGACTTATAGAAGGAATCTAGTTTATAGTGTTTTGTAAACATGTGCAGTGGGTACCAAGGAATCTAGTTTATAGTGTTTTGTAAACATGTGCAGAGGGGTACCATCTTACTTCTTCTACAATACTTCTAGAAACCAACTCTTTCCAAAAAGCCACAGAAGCAGCAAAAGCCCTGGCAGAATGAGCCTTGATCCTGCCTGGAAATGTCTTGCGGTGAGTAAAACAAAAAGTAAATGCAACAGACAACCCCTGGAAATGGACTGTTCAAAAAATGATGCAACTGATCATAGTGTGGCCAATTTTTATTCAGTCTAGGCAGCACCTGACCTGTCTGTCGACATCCAAGGTATGGAATATACTTTTTCCCTCATTTTTGGATTCTGGAAAGACAGGACGATGGACAGACTGGCTCAAACATGGATACCACTTCAGGCATAAATGAAGGATTTAGGAAACCTTGCCCTTGGGGAAAACTGGGGACAACCCACTTTAAGAGCTTGCAATTCAGATACTTTTCTTGCAGAAGTAAATAAGTAACACTGTTTTCCATGTCAAGAACTTTAAGTCAGCCTGATGAGCTGGTTCAAATGGAGCAAAAGTTAGTTTCTGTAACACAAAATTAAAACTTCAAAGAGGAACCACCTTCTAGGAGGCTACACCCCTTTCAAAAACATTTTGACATGAGACTACATTGAAAGGGGGATCCCACAGGCAAACATGCTGAAATGACCAACAAAATAACCTTGATACTAGAGGATAGCAACTTCCACAATGGGTGCTTGTTCTTTTCTTGGGACCAACTAGAAACATTTTCCATTTACTAATGTAGGACTTTCTAGTAGCAAGGTTTCCTGCTTCCTTTAATACCTCCTGCACATACTCGGAAAAAAAAGTGCCAAACAAATATTAAGACCATCATCCAGGCAGTCACAGCTGTATTATTTTAGGCGCAGGACATAACACACCTTGTCTTGTGCGAGTATATCCAGTCTGTGAGGAAGCTCATGGTAAGTGCTCCTGGTCGTTTCCAAAACCAGGAGAACCACTGATTCATCAGAATGATGATAGATAGTGGAAAGGGTGAAAAAGTACACAGGAACATTTCTGTTCACAGTTAGAAGAAAATAATCCATCTTCCAGGCCTTCTTGCAAGGAGTCCTACTAAAAAAAACTTTGGCAACTGATTAAGTGATGTTGGTGCAGACTGTGCAATAACCAAGTCATCTATAAAAGGAAAATGTGAATACTTTGCAGTAGGCTATCAGGACCCAGACAAGTGGTCCAGAGTTGTGGATACACCAAGGGGTAATGAGTGAAAGTACAGTTATGCAAGTAAAGTTGCACCAACAGTAGATGTTCAAATGATTACTGCTGCAGTCGCCTTAGCTATGCAGGTTACATTCTTCCAAAGATGCAACAGTTGGACAACCTCCATAGCTTCAGGGCAACTTCCATGCACCCAAAAAACTCTATCAGTTCAAACTGAGCTGACAGCCTTTGGTGCCAATCCCATCAGAGGTTTCATGCTAAAACACAAGAAAGTTGAGCCCTGAAAGGGCAATGCTAGGAACAAAAAATAAATAAATAAGTATTCACACCCAGACATAAACATCAGACCAAGAAACAAGGGGGATGGAGGGAGCGAGCAGCTACAGCAGCACTGATCAAACATTTACTAATATGGTAAGATTGCTTACATAACTGTACTATGTTCAACATATTCATCATTCCTGCAGTAGCCTTAACCATATGGGTAGATTATCCTAGCTTACTATATTTGGGAAGTGGAAGGGGAAGGGTCCAAGAACCCCTGGAGAATGATGCTAGCAAAGCCTGATCTAGACCTAGAAAAGGAATCAAGCTTGTAATGCATTGTAAATTTATAAAGGACCAAGTTGCTGCTTTTAAAATACTTGTAGAATCCAAACCTTTCTGAAAACCACAAATGAAGCCAAGGTCCTGGTAAAGTGGGTCTTTGAACAGTTTTATGAGTAGAACAAAAGGTAACAGTCTGAGACAACCATTTGGAAACTCTTTCGACACAGGCTGTCCCTTATCTGTAAGAAATAAAAGCACAGTTGTGCAAGATCGTACCATAACAGCAGCTGTCCTACTTCTCACTATTCCAGTATTTTTAACAAATGGAATATCTGCGGAGGGCAGCCGATCATCCAGCCAACATGCCAAAGCCTCATCTCCTTCCAGGTGCTGTATATCAGATGTTTGTCCTACGTCCAAAGGGTAGGGTACACAAGTGACGTATGAGCACCTAATCACTCCCTCAGGACAGAAAGCACGTCTTCAGAGTAGTGATGTCTAAAGTATATTTAAAGTTCATCACCCAGATTGTTAGACACATTATCTCCAGGTGAGGGTGGATGAGAGTTCCCTTCTGCTGTGTGAATAGGTCCAACTTGTGGGGTAACTTGTGGCGATTGCCCCTGGCGATGGATAGTAGAAGGGGGAACCAATGCTGCCTTGGCCAATAGGGAGTCACCAGCAAGATTTCTGGCATGTCCCTCCTGAACTTCAGAAGGACCTTTTGAATGAGAGGGAAGGGTGAAAGTCATACAGAAACTGTCCCTTCCATGAAATGGTGAAGGCGTCCACTATCCAAGCTAGTGGGCAGTGGTCCCTGGTACAAAATGTTTCCAGTTGTCTGTTCTGCAGGAAGGCAAACAAATCTATATGAGGTATGCCCCACTGGTGGACAATGTCTAGAAAAACTTCTGTTTAACATCCACTCGTGATACATACAGGATGATCAGCTGAGAGCATCCGCCTGGTGGTTGTCCCAGGGATGGTATGTAGGCTGCCCGAAGAGGATATAAGACTCAGCCCCACCCCTTTTGTTGTTGACTGAGATATTGTTTGTGAAGCTTTGAAGGGGAACTGGCTGAAGAATGGGAAGAAAAGTTTTCAATGCAAAAAGGATTGCAGTAATTTATCTCATCTTGATGCGTTTTTTTCTGGAAGGGTG